>NW_025780526.1:0-48305 GCF_021130785.1 Homalodisca vitripennis | reverse complement strand
TCAGTCATGCCTGTTGTCAGTTATTGGTATTACTCCACCTGTCTATAGGCATATTAGTGATGCCTGAGACATGAAACCTGCATTCAGGATAATCGATGGGTTTTTAAAAGTGACCATGAAAATATTCTCGTCAGCAGCACACTCGCTAGGGGCATCTGTGCAGTTATTTATTGGCGTTATACTTCTGATTGTATTAGCCGCACAAGAGATAACTCATCCAATGCCATGGAAAATGTGGGCGTTCGAAACTGCCATCTCTGTGGAGTTTGAGAGGCTCGGGTAGTTTAGCAATCAAAGTTACGTGGCGCAGCCCTAGCGGCGACCTCGGAACTAAATTAAATAATCCCCCGGGCCTCAGCAGACCTCGTACGCATGATTTATCACGTGTGTATATAATACAATCGAAAGCTTGTAAACACATTTGAAAAGTAAACATCTTATAGATAAGAACCCACCACTGATTCAATTTTGGAGATTCACTCACTAACCTGTTTACGCGCACTTGTGTTCTTTATTGTACTGTTAATACGTTAAATATATTTTAAACGTTCAAGTTTTTAAAATGAGTAGCAAGATTTTTGACATTTTCATGCATACATATTGTAGCCCACCGCGAAAACACGAATACGTTTCAAAAACATGCCACCTACGAATAATATTTTGGTAAAACCTAATAAACATACAAAATTGTATTCGTCTGCCACATACCTTTAAATTACTTGACTTTCATGAGGACGATATCCAACACAATTTCAACTCAAATGCAACAGAACATCAGTAAAAAATAGTATTATGGCAAGCGTGTATTAAAAATTTCTTTCTGTATTCAGAAATACCGTATATTACAAGTTAAACATGTTTTCATGTGTGTAATGGCCACTGCATAGTAGACCTTATAAAAAGTAATCAATAGAAAGTGAATAAAAAGTTTACAAATAGTAATATATTTTTATTAATCCAATTATATTTCTGGTTCTTATTGTTGTCCTTCAATTTACTTAAAGTAGGATGTAAACTACATTTTTAATTAAGTAGAATTTTTAAAAGTGATTAGTCTTGTAGTAAAGTTGTTTTTTAATAAATGGGGTTTTATCAATAAAAACAAGTAAAAAAATATGTACTAATACATCATGTCTCAAAAAAAAAATCTGAGACCTATTTGTAAAAAATATTCAAAAAAATGTATTGCACTAGCTTAATGAAAATTTAGTTAGTATCAAGTAGGGTAGTATTGAGTAATTTCAGGTCAAGTTTGTTTTAACTAAAAAACTGTTTCGAACCCGCTCCACTATAAGCTTCAACTTTCAATTGTTAAAATTATTATATTCCGTTATCCAGATATAACGTCCATAATAAAAACAGAGTTGAAAGAATAATAGGATGTCAGATAGCCTATTTGCCAGCGTTATGTGTTACAAACATAGAAAACGACGTTTTGAGGACTGAAATGTACCCTGTTTCTCAGGTATTGTAAAAAACAAAACTACGAGCGTAGCACTGAACTTGCCACGCACTGAACTAAATTTAACGACATAAACTAAACTAGATAGAATTAACACAAGTGATGTCATTGCACAAAACTAAGGACACTTAACAACACGTCACACTCATCAGGGAACGTGGAAGACTGATGTCTAGATGGAAAAATCCAAAATTCTATTACCCTTTCAAATCATCCATCGCCAATAACAAACTTTAAATAAGAAATATAAATGTTATTTGTTATTAAAGAGCACTGTTCCTGACTGTTATTTGATATTAACAAAACGCTATTCCTCTTGTCAAGGAAAGAAAGAGAAATTACCAACTATCAACTTGAAACTTTTCCTGTATGTATGGACTGAATCATCCAGGCGATACGGAAATGCGACTGAAGGCTATTTTGAGTGATTGATTGTTTAAAAAGCCGTTCAAAGGAAAAGAGATTATTGGAAAATCTTTATTGGGTATGTACCTTCAGCTTCTTCTCTTAACACATTTTTTTTCCTTAACATATAAACTTCCTGCACGGTGTTGGCATAGTTGTACAATTACAGACAGCACGTAATCGTGTCGCGCGTCATGAAGATCGATACGCTTTTCTCATATGGAATTTTAACGAACAGCTAGACTGGTTTATTTTTTGTTGAAACTTTGCACAGTAAAACAAAGCAGTGTAAATGTGCCGTTAGCCGGCAATATAGTCAAACCGTGTCGGCGTTACAATGGTTGACCGTGGTCTGTGGCCGAGCTTAGGATGTAACTGCTGTACACAGAGCAGTCGGTGAGGGTCATTGGTGTTGGGGGGGAGGTCGGTGGCAGGAGGGGTAATATTTTCCCACTCATTATTCCCAGTGTCATAATTGAATATTCCTAAATAATGTCAAAAAACTATTATGGCTCCAAACTGCAATTTTATACAAATACTTTACGTTCATTTATCCTGCTTTAAAAAAAATACACAACAACGGATTTAAAAAAAAAAAAGATTAACAGTAAATGAAATTGTTTGCTCCACAGAAACAAAGGGACGCCTCCTGCTGTTATGGTTGTTTGAAAATTCCCCACTGTTTGATTTTCTGAGGTAGGTATCCAATTTGTCAAACTTCTGCGGTAAAATATATTAAATGGTTACGTAAGAATTTTATGACTTCCTTTATAATAGGGTTTTTTCAAATTTTCAAGAGAAGATTTTATTAATAGAAACAACTGCAGTTAGTTAGCAGTGACTTCAGCGTTTGGGGGGAATTACAGACGAAGATCCGTTGGTTAGGTTGGCAAATTCCCACTGTTTGATTTTCTGAGGGGATCCAACTTTCATACCTCAGGTAAAAGATCTTAAATGGTTACGTAAGAATTTTTATGACCTCTTTTATAATAGGATTTTCAAGTTCCCCTGTGAAGATTTATTAATAGTTACAACTGCAGTTAGTTAGAAGTAATTTCAGAGTAGAGGGAATACAGAAGTCTAACACTGGAAATCTGTTCACAGCGCCATCCGTTGGTTAGGTCTAGAAACTACCATTGGTGGCAGTTGGCGCATCACTAGCAAATTCTGTGGACTGGGACGTGCTGTACTAACCTCAGTAACACACGTTTGGACTGTATTTGGGGACGTGATCACATCTCTGGATGGGTTCAGTCAGAGAAACCCCGACTTCCTTCCGTCATTAAGATATCTATATGTTCACGTTAAACAACCGGCAATCTTGCACCTCTAACTACGATTTGTATGCAATTATAAAATAGGTATGCATTTGTCATTTCGTATAACTATGTTGTAACTTGTAAATCTGAAACTATTACAATGTAATTTTTCACCTATCTTGTAAAACCGTAGTGACATTAGGTAAAGATGGAGACTGTATTAATTATGTTCTTTATTCTGTCATGAAGCTCTTAATCTGTGCTTCATCCTATAATTATTAGCTCATGGTTTAATGTATGAATTATTTAATGTGTCACTATTACTTTACACGAGGTTGGTCAAACGTGATGTTTTCTTTACAGCCACCCGAATGCAGTATAGCGTTTTTTTTTGTGCACAGGCGAAGTAGTCAAAATGTTTGTAATTGTAATTCGTTGTAAAATATGAAGCTTATATAGTTGTGGTAAGAATAGGAAGGACATAATATTGACAGTTTGTCACCCGAGAAGGGGTCGCTGACTGAAAATTTTCAATATTCATTGTGCACTAACGGAAAATAAATCAGAACTACGGATTTGGCGCAAACTCGACACCTGTGAATGATTTTATTAATGTTTAAAATATATGTGTTAAAATATAAATTTTGAAGAAGGTGTCACCATCAGTAGTTGTATTTTTAGTTTTCGGAAAAAATATTAGAACTTGTGGTAACTGTTCAAGGTTAAGACTTAACAGTACAGGGCAGTCGCCTTTCACCACTTTAGAGACATACAACCGTAATATTCCTGGCCTGTCGAAGTGAAAACATTTATATGGGTGGTCCTGCATATTAATCTTGATAGTTCTTGTAACCCGCATTTTTCCACTAATTTTCCCATTCCGAATGTTAAATTGAAATATGATCTTGATCTTGTAGTATCTTCTGTATCAGCCACAGCTGTAATGGTGTGTTCTTCCAATCGTAGCATTTAATGTATTAATCCTCCAACTGGTGGCGCAATATACTCAATCAGTAAAAATTCAAGTGTCCAAAACAACCCTAGGACACAAAACATGTAGTATTTTTTTGAAAACATGAGTCCTCACTCCATTTCCCACTTGCCTTTTTTACTCTCAGTGTAATCTATCAAACGTTAGTAATATAATTGGCATTATGAGCATTATTAGTTGAAATCTATATCATACCTAATTAAATAAATAAAATAAATAAATAATTAAGGCCTTTATTCTTGAGCGGATTTCCAGTTTACAATCTGTTTTACAAATCGACTCACGTCAAACTAATCATAACAGTACAATTCGTATTTTAAAAACTGTGACACCCAAATATTGCGTGCTGGTAATTTACATAGAAAATTCATACTTAAACAACAATACATCATTAAGGTACCTATACAGTTTTAACTTCCTTTTTGAAAGTTTTAACAGACAAAGTCTTTATAACTGGTGGTAAGGCATTGTACTCCTGGGGCCCAAAGTACAGATGATGAAATAATTAGTCTGGGCTCGCGGCTCTGGCACTACTAGCCGTTCAACTAAGGTTCAGCTCGCTCGAGTTTCTATTTCCGCTGTCACGCGCAACGTTTCACAAAACTCATTCCATTTAACACATGAAATGAGCATTTTGCCATTACTTTATCGTAATAAAAGTTATATCAAATTAAAGAACACATTCTTGTCTTTCCAACCAATACGTATAAAAAAAATGTCAATTCTAAAATAATAATGTCTAAATTAGTAGAAACCAAGTACAGTTTTAGTTTGGTTAATTTTTATGACATGAAATATTTTCACTCTCCGAGGAAGTTTTTTATTATTCTGTCAGTATCAAACTTCCCGTGGAAAAGTTTTAGAAAATCGATTAAAACTGCATTTTTGTGTCTAAAAAACTTTTTTCTACGACCTCTCATTCCGGGGGAAATTAAGCGTTATCTTAATATTTATAAACACTCGGCGCGCGAGCTTCTCCCAGTCTCAGTACGGTCTTCAGTTCTTTTAGCGTGAAAGCCATTGCTTACCTATAAACCTCACCTAATACAATTTCTAGGATAAAATAGGATAAAAGTTCAGTTTTAACATTTTAAATCTTAAACTGTCTTTTAAATGGCTTAAATATAAAGCTAAATCCTTACATAATAGAATAGAACAGAACAGTGTTGTATTCAACATTCTCCACAGTTTTTTAATGACAGAAAGTAATTTTAAAACATGTTAATAAATAATAATAAAATATGTACAAAGTTAATACATACGCTTCAATCCAAATCTTCAATGCCGCTCAAATCACCTAAGTCTTCAATGCCGCTCAAGTCATCTGGCGCGTTTTCACTGCTTTCACTGTCACTGCTGCCGAGTGAAATGATCATTGATTCCACGAGATTGTCGATTTTGGGGCTCAGCTGAAGCATAATCATTTTCAATTTTTTTTTCACGTGTTCGCACTTTCTGGCCCATTCCTCTGCACCTATAAGTGAAAACTTTTCTTCCGCTAAAGACTTAATACTTGAAAAACTGCACTGAATATTTCTACTGGCTACGTAGTTTTTTTCACTTCAGCCCAAATGAGTTCAATTAGGGTTTAATTCCGGGTGGTATGGTGGAGCCGAAGCACAACATGTCCTCCACTGCTGGTCACTAGTTCATCAAGCTCATACCTAACAAATATCGGTTTATTTAGGAGAATAACCCTGTACAGCTCCGGGACTAGCAAATCATCCGAAAAAGGTATTTGATGTTTAGAAAGCCAATCTTTCATCAATTGTTTCTTACTTTTTGAAGTAGGTAATTTGTCTTTTTGTACATTGTGATTAGGGGGCGTTATCAACAACAATAACTGATCTTGGTGGTATGTTAGGCAGAAGTTTTTCTCTCATCCATTTCATCATTGATTCCGTATTCACGTTATCGTGGTAATCACCCGAATGACTCGATGCCTTCCACATTGTCAATACATTGGGAACAAAAACCAGCTTCACTTCCTGCGTGTATCATGATCAACCGTTCCCCCTTTCGAAATGGGAACACGCATTCCTTTAGTTGATTCGTCAGACCACGATGAACTTGACACATGACTTGTCAGTATATAAGACTCGTCTAAGTATATAATTGGACGTCCTTCATCTCTGTAACGTTTGAGTGCTCTTAAATACGAAATTCTTTTTTTCTCTTATTTCATTAGTCTCGATCAAAAGCTTGCGGTTATTTTGTGTCCTTCTCCATCGAAAACCAAGTTCTTTAAGAATGTTGTTGAGGCTTGATTTTGATCCTTTAAAGTCGATCCGCTGTTTCAATTCTTCATGTAACAAAGATACAGTTGGTAGCTTTGTTTTTTAGAAGATGGAAACTCGTACACAACTCGCCTTATCAGAGCTTTGTCAAAGTCATCCAATCCTGTAATAAATAGGCTTTTTACGATTCCTTTTCAATTTGTTTGGGGTGAGAAAGCTACTTTCACCATTGTCATTATTAACGGTTTAAATTTTTAAGCTCTTTATTAATTCTTGAGATTTCACGTTCTGAGACGCCTGTAGCTACTGCTGTTCGGACACGGGGCCTTTGCCAAGGGAATACTTAAAGTTTTTTCATCAGCCTCCTTTTTCATGAATGTATATACATTACTGACCAATTTCACGACTTTGACTGTGCAAAAACTCTACCCTTCAGTTTTGATTTCACGCGGTCACACATATTGCTTTATGAAATAAGCTTCTTACTAAAACAAAATAACACAATACAAAAACACTGAACGTAATAATTATTCTCAGTTAACTGCACACAGTAAATACACACAGCTTAGAACAACTCACTGTTTAATACTGAAGTTTAACGATGCTCACTCTATGACAACAGATGTCACACTGGTATTATATTGTTTGGAGGGAAGGTTTGCTGGAGGGAAAGATGAGTCACAAGTCTGCCAGCCCTTCCGGCTGGCCCGACCTTGAAGTCCGCCACCGTGGCGCGGGCGTGCGTGATGTTTTCAGGAATGACCCGAATGACCGATTCACACACCCCTCTTCCCCCCGCGCCATAGCCTACCAACCGACCGGCCGCGCGCCCAGACTAATTATTTCATCTGTACGAGAAGGACTTTTTTTGTAGCCTCCAACCGCACACGCGGCAGTTGCAGCTTGTCGTCCTGTCGAGTGTGCCGTTCTCTTAGAGTCGCTCGCGCCACTAGTTTCCGTCTCAGGTAAGAGGGTTCACCAGTTACCAAAACCTTATGCACCAATGTCACAGTTTGGAGCCTACAAATATCTTGAACAGAGTGTAAATTTGCTCTTTTGCGATAAGGTGAGATGTGGTCAAATTTTTTTAGATTATAAACAAACCTCAGCGCACTGTTCTGTATCCGTGCAAGGATGACATTTGCCTCTTGAGTTAAGCAGCTACCAAACACTGGAAGGGCGTAATATATTGATGGAAATACCAGAGAATTTACAATATGCAGCTTTGAAAAGCATTAGGAATTAACGCTCTGTATCTATTCAAAACTCTCAATTTACACATTGCACGTTGAGAAATCAATTCAACATGTTTAAGAAAGTTTAGCTGATTGTCAATTATAACTCCCAGGACTTTAACAAAAACACGATCCCCCAAACAAATACCCTCAACAGAAACAGAGAGAATACTCCTGTTCATGGTCTCTTTAATGGATGGTGAGCAAAAATGCACCACAGAACACTTATCTGCATTCAACTTTAGGCCATGTCCCTCCGACCACTCTTTAACCCTACGCAGATCAGCATTGAAACACTGCACCGCCTCATGGACACCTGTAATTGTCGGGTCATGTGCTCAAAAATGGGAGAAATTAACCAGTTATTCTTTTTAATATTCGAATCCATCAAATCAACGTTTTTGACCAACTAAACAAACTCTGATATAGCTTCCAGAAGAAAGCACTTGCCATTGCGATTGTGAAGACTGAGTGCACTTGGCACCAATCATACACTGGGGTTTATTGGTTGTTAGCATTACGAGGTCGTTAGGGACTGGGAGCAAACAAAGACTACTCTCAACAATGTAAGATGTCCTGAAATCTTTCGATCTTGTTAAAGCGCGATTTGCCTTTTTGCCTGTGGAAACTGTAGCATCTAAGTGGTAATGTGTTACAGCCATAAGTTTGGTAAAGCCTGCGTTTCGGGAAATTCCTATAATAATTATAGGATAATTATTATAGATGATGAAAAGTGGCTCTCGAATATTTTCGTTTATTTGCACATTGTCGTCTATTATGGGTACATCAGTAATCGCCGCTCGGTGATTAACGTTCTTATTTAAAGCTGCCAACACAACAGTTGCTACAAATAATTGACGTTTTAACATTAGGGCAACTCTTACAGAATGTAAAGACCGTTATCAGCCAATGTTAATAGGTCTAAAACGTTAAGGAACACAACTATACCGTGAAACTAATCTCTTGTTGTCTTTATAGAACCAATCTGTTATCGTTCGTTTGTTATATTAATAACTATATCAATATTATCTGTAAGAATACGTGATTTTAGATAAATAACAGTTTTCTTCTGCACTGGGTAATACCAAATAATGGCTGGAAAAGAGTTGTGGATAAGCCGTAGATATATTGTCGCCAGGTTTACATCACGAGGATTTGTCATTTTACAATTTAACGGTAAACCAACCGACTAACAATCGGGAAGCCGGGCGGATGACCGAGTACAATGAAAGTGATCAGGGTCCGTTGCGTAAGAGAATTATGTAAATTGGATTACATAAAATGAGTTACATAAATTTTCCACCGGTGTGACATCATAAAATAAGCCAGTGACATCCGACCGGTGCCGCTAGCGTTGCCCGGGCTCGGCCCTGCGTTAATTGAGGTGACTTCTCGTAACGGCAAATTACAGACCTATCATTGTTTTCAAATCGTTTTCAAATTTGTTTCAACTGTTTCATAATAATCCTCTCTGTCATTAAACATAATTAAGGCGTACAAGACCATGTTTAAACGTATATTAGTGATAACATATTCGGTCAAAAAGCATGTGATTGATATCGTAAAAGGATATTGCAGAAATATGAAAATCGTTCATTACTGTAAAAATACGTAAGGCGATTCTGTGTGTTGATTTATACAGTATGTTTGAATAGTCCCGAAACGGTTTAATAATTTTGTAACCTTTTCTTTTTAAAGCAGTGAGACTTGGTATATCAATATCACCCATACAAATCTAATTTTTTTATGCAATTGCCTAGTTTTGATGTCATCAGCAGGATGTCCCGCAGGGAGTCAGGAAAAAATCTTGAATAATAGCATAGGTCGAGATGTAAATAAAATTAAACGTCTTTTTTTAGTAGAACACAAATCCGTAAACTGGACCTCAAAAGTTTTACCCTATCAAAGATGGCAACGTTTTAAATTCTTAACCATATCTATGTGATTATAGTAGGACTTAAAAGTAGAAGGGCCTCGCTTTTTCTAAAAAAAATACAACAAAAGTAAAAATATCTGATCTTTGAAGATCGGTGAAGTGCCATATCGAATTAAAACATCTTGATAATACAAGACCATTGATAAAAAATAAAGAATTGACACAAATTTTGATTTAACCTATCCTAAATTCATCTGCTGCACATTCTTATTCTGATGAAACCTGGAAGTTTAAGCCAAATGTTTTCATTTGAAGGTTAAAATGTCGAGTAATTTTAACAGGTTTTGGGGGTTTGTTTATTTAACATGGACCACAAACAACCGAAGCTTGGTTGGCTGGAATATAAATGTGTAGTAAAGAAAAAAAATAACTGTGATAAAAACCTGTTAATGAACTACTTTGTAAAAACGAGTAATATGATGACCTACATAAAGCTATTGCATTTTTAGTGTATTAGACACATGTCTGGGGATTGCTCCTTGAGGTCCCGCTTTGCCCCAGTAAGGTTCATATGGTTCACTTCACCTTCTTAAAGCGAATTTAAATTGAATTACAATTGAATTTTAATTGGACCCAATACAATCAAGAGTCTTTATTAATGTTTTTACGGGTAAGAACAAGAGGAGATAGAGAAGGCAGGATTATAAAACGTTAGTTAAAATTTGGGCCCAGTTGTACCAGTAGAGGACTTGTACAGAACAGCAGCACGATTTGATATTGAAAAGGTATATCGAGAATGGAACTCGGCAAAGTCCACTTCCGCTGTGAAACAATCATTGTGAAAGGCACTTTGGGGAAACACCGACCATCATCACAAGTTCCTAGCTTCGTGCGATGTGGATGAATGAATGGCCCAAAGGACTTAGGACAGCGGCAGCCGCGTTCTTGGAGTGTTTGGTCACTGGTGTCGCAAGTCGCGTGAAAGGATAACGAACAATGACAGGAAGTGGCCGGGAATGAGGCAATCATATAATTGTGTGATCTCGTTTCGAGTCAGTCACGTGCCCTTGTACAACACGTGCCTATTAACCTAGCACAAGCACAGGTTTTGTTTGGTCTTAATGTTAAAAAGCCTCAATAATTGCGGCATAACACAGAAAATCTCCTCTACAGTGTTCAAACGTTGTATTTAAACATGTTTCAACACATGCAAGGGCAATTAGATGACTTCCTGCAAAGTCACGGTTGGCAACACTGGTGCGTATCAAGATTATGTTTCAGTTAATATAATCTCTTGGGTGAACTGACACCGCTCATCAGGATGTTGGATTTTACTTTGCGTTCGCCATTCGAATCACGCAACATGAGTGAACGGAATTGACCCAAAACTGTTAATGTTTATCAAGGGCAGTCAGCAGTTATTTCAATACACTCCCTAGGAAGTTTGTCATCTTTGGACTCACAACATCTTGGTTGCTTTTTAAAAGAGAGTGTACACTTAAAAGAGAGCATTGTGCTTCTCCATCCAATAAGAGAGTGTTGTTTGGTATTGTGCGATGAATACTCATATTTTATACTACTTTGAAAATGGCAAACAATAACAGCTGTAGGTTTTTGAAGGAAACAGGATTTCTTCCGGACATTTGCGAAACGAACGTCCAGTGAAACGAAAAATTAGTAACACTACGTTTCTTTTGTACGTTTAAAAAAAAATAAGTTAAAGAAAGATTTGTTAGGAAAATATCCACGGCTGGCCCATGAAAATGTCACTTAGCGTGACAAAACACTAGCCCATTCTCCTAGAGTTGGGATCACAACATTGAAGCATTGCGGCACGATTCACTCTCTCTCTCCCTCCCTCCCTCTACCTCCCTCCCTCACACCCTCTCTCTTTCATTGTTATTGATACTAGAAGATATCAAGAAGTGAAGATGCCTTATTTTACCAGGCGAAGTTAGGGCTAAGAAGCCCTCTTTAACACTTTACCTGGGGACCAACGGCTTAAAGGTGACTTCCGAACCGCCACCAATGGCCGGGCAGGCGGGCCGCTTACAAGGACAGGATCGCTCAGCGGTCACCCATCCAAGCAGCAGCCATGCTCGACGTTGCTTGATGTGGTTATCTTTCGATAACCATAGTACCCGCTACACTGCAAAATTGGAAGATAGGTTAGGTCAGGACCGGGCGATTGTTATGCTATGGTAAGATCTGCTGTAGGACGGGAACGCACAGTTACCAAATCGTGTATTCATTGTATTTTTTGCAGTCGACAATATTTTACAATTGTATTGCATACGTAAGTAGTATAACTTACATTAATACAATAATAGTATGATAGAGAGGTTAGGTCAGGACCGAGCGATTGTTATGCTACGGTAAGATCTGCTGTAGGACGGCGAGCGCACAGTTGCCAAATCGTGCAATAATGGTATGGTAGAGAGGTTAGGTCAGGACCGGACGTCAAGGACACGGCAGAATCGGCCTCCTTCATTTCGTATTCACTGGGGACTACATTGACTTCCAAGTCTCTAGGCATAGGGAATACAGCCGCGGTAGTGACATACATTCTTTTGGTAATCAAGCAATAACAGCTATAAAACTAAATGTTATATTGATACCCATACTCTTCACTAGAGTGTTTGTTTCGTACATAAAATACAAGTATATATCAGTGATCGTTTAGTCAATGGAGTATATACTACAGGCGGAGTATCGCCGGGCAGAGCAGAACAGGGAAATTGTAGCAGACGTACCACTTAAAATATATACCACTCGAGTGGTGAGTGTTATGTGATAAATAGAAGATCTTGTAATGCTGCAGTCAAAGTATAGAGTTGAAAGAATTTTGGCAAGGATGATAATGAGAGTAGTTGAACTAGTCGAGTGTAGGGTGACTGATAGATGGTCTGAAGTGAAAATATACTTTCATATAGGTAATACTAGGTTTTTTACAAACTCTCCTTACGCTTAACCTCTTCTATTATATAGATCAAAATAATTTATAATTTCAACATAATAAATTAAATTGGTTAAATTTTTTCTGAACCATTTACTTTTACCGCAGCGTAGGGGTCTCTAAGGCCATGGCTCTCCAACCGAGACGTTCGATTCGCAGTGAGGCCACTAAATATTTGTAAGCGGGCTTGCACTGTTTTCCCCTAAAAACGTTTAGTATGCTCAATTATTATGCCATTGGCATAGAATGAACCTCCTTCAAATAATACTGGACGATTTATGAATAGATGATGATATGAACAGTGTTAGGCGTGATTTCTGTTACAAGAGTTACAAATGACCGTAAGCCTGTCTCACTTTAAATAATAGAAGCTTGACAAAATTTTAGAACAACCGTAATTAGATAAAAACGTAGCCTTCTTCAGAATATATGCACATAGATTTTTATTTAAAAGATAACTCTTACGCTTATTATGCCGTAGCAATAATAATATATGATTATATAAGAGTAAACAAAAACGATGATTGTACTTGTAGTATATATTTATATAATTCCACACAAACTCATTCGTCCACGTCCTTTTACCACAACCCCTTGCTAACTCCTAGCGTTCTTCACGTTCCTTCGAAGGAAAACACTATTAAGGTAATTCAAAGATGGGATGTAATAAAGATCCTGCGGTAATTCTTTTAAAGGATCTTTTCATCGCTGAAAAGTGCTCTTATGGTGCGAGTACATTTGATGGATGAGTTTTATAAACTATTGTGGAACTGTAATGAATTTTTAGAAAGCAAGTGAAATAAAATTTGTATGTCGAAAACCCATTTAATAATAGTACTGTTTTGTATTACAGAGATGGCAGAGACGATGGTTTGTCCTGTACGACGATGGGGAACTGAGCTATGCACTGGATGAACACGTAAGTTAACTCATAGTGACTAGTTAATTCACAGTAGTTTTGGACAATATGCAGTGAAGCCAGCAGTAATCCACCACTATGACGTTTTTAACCCCGCGGAGGATTATCCCTTTGCTAGAAGGGGTCTCGTGGGCTCGAAAAGGTTTCCTAGGACCCTCCTCCTTCGTCGCTGTTTGGCTTCTCCCCTGATTGATCCACCCCCGCCTTCACCGCGGTCTTCTCTAGAAGTTATTGTAATACAGTTCTAAAAAATGAAAGGGTCGTTGTTGGTCATTTTTCAAAATTCTCATGCCTGAACCATTAGATGAACCTAGAATGGTTATTTCTGAATTACTTTTACGTTTGAAGGCTCACCCTGAATCCGTAGGAACGAAAGTCATGTCAAAATCAAAACGGTCGTTGGATTTTTCTCATGTGGAGTATGGAAACCTAGACGATTGGATTTACTCGAGGAGTAGGCTACGGTTTCGTCCATGACAGAATCGGGAAACGGTAGAGAATTAAAAAAAATTCTTTTTCCTATAAATTTGGATGGTTGGAATAGCCACTTGGAGTGGCCTCAAAAATAACTGATGAGGCTTTGGATTTTTGCGAGATTAATAGCTATAGTTTTGTCATTGACTATAGTTTATTTTTGACGATCGAAGGATTGTGAAGGTAAAAGGATTTTTCCTGACATTTACCATCATTTAGTGAAATAAAGAATCGGTAACTCTACGTTTCGAGATCTTCAATCTGATCTCTTCTTCAGTCGTAGGTGGTTGGTAGACGAATGCAGACGACGTGTTGTGACCTGTATTCTGTAGTTCAGTTTTAATGATTAGTATTGTGTATAGCCTTTTTATTAAGTGCATGTTTTAGAGTTAGTTAAGTTGACACACCACATGGTGTGGTGGTTTTGATTCTTGACTTAGGCGTGTCACAACGCTTTGGTATGATTTTTTTTATTTTAAACTAGTTTGTAATTATGTATTAAGTTAGTTATTTACCCGAAGAAGAGATCAGATTGCAGATCTCGAAACGTAGTGTTGCTGATTTTTTTGTTTCACTGAACGATGGCTATAGTTTTGTCCCTGGCTAAATATAAGTCTGGAAAATCTTTTTAGTAGGACGATAGAGTTGGAGGTTTGTCAGGAATTCACTGTCGCGTTTTTATGTTATTTTTTTCATACATTCGTAGTTTAATAATGGTGAATGTCTTAAAACTTGATTTGCAAACGTTATTATTATTAGACAAATATTTAGAATATATTTGAGAGGCCGATATTTATGTTCCTGGAGCACGCTTCGTGGACATATGGCATCGCCCCTGCCGGTTGCCGGGTGAACTTTAATGACGCGATATTCCACTAGTTCCCTCAGCTAGTGGTCAGATCAATTGCAGAGTCCTGTTGTTTTAGAGACAAACATAAATTCACATTTCGCCCCGTTAACTCATAAAAGCCGACAGTTGGCCAATTTGTAGGCTCGAACCGGCGTCTTAATTGTGAGCAGTAGTCGTGACAGGACGGGGCTGTCCCTGATTAAGACGGCAGGTTTTATGACAGTTGCCGCGAGTTATGGGCCAGATCTGCCGGATATCGGGGCTCTGCCCCCTTGGCTCCTGGCGCCCGCTACAGCTCCCCGGGGTCGGTGACGTAACTGCAGCAGGTTCTGGCAGTCTTCGAATTTTCCGCCAGCGCCATCAATTTTCTGTTTTGATGGGAATTCTTTATTTCGCCGAGAGGAATCGTGTGTTTGAGACAGTTATTATTTCAATATTATACGGTGTCCCAGAACGGGCCATATTTCAACGGGTCAAATCGCGTGATCTACAGCTTTCGAGTAAAACGATGGTGTTCTTCCTATAGAATCATATGTAAATAAAGCAGTCATATGTAGCAATCCCATGTTGTTATTTTTGTTGGTTGTACAAATTTTTGATCATATTTTAATATGAAGACACTTATATCCGACAAGGGTATTATGATCACATTCCAATAATCTAGTGTATAACCAGCTGATAGAGCAACTGACATTAGAACAGCTTATTATTGTGGCTCACTGACAATGACGTCACATAAGAGTAGTTGATATCGATTATTATTCGGTTAGTAATCAGATTATTCCTTATTCACCAACAGATTTGTTATACTTAATATCATAGATTTTGCAATTAAATTGTCTAAATGAAACACAAAGTAAAATTTTCTTTGTCTGTTTAAAATATTTTACGATTAAAGTTATCAAGAAGCCGAAATATGAAAATAAATGTTGTAAAAATGATCAATATTTCGTAATTATGTTTTTTGAGTCATAAAGCTGTACACACAATTTCAACTTATTACAAAAATCGTTTTCGAATTAAAAATTGTAAAATAAAAAACAAAATGATGACCGGTTAGGTGATTATTGAGTTTTTGAAAATTTAGAAATATAATATTTTGGTTTTTCTTCGGTCCAAGAATAATAATTAAAAAGGTTGGTATAATATAATAGTTTTTGGCGAATAAACACCGATTGGTGGGTTTTATCTTTCTAATCCGTGACTAGACATTGCTGATGGACGAGTATAGATTTTCCGACCCGTAGGTGTAGTATATTCGATTTGTAAATCGAGGGGTGTATACGATCCTGATCAGTGGATACAGACCTTCTAACCCAAGTGTAGAAAATATTCCAGGGTGGATGCCGTCTTTACTAAGAGTATCTATAAGCACATGTAGACATTCAATTTCGGACTTCATTATAAAACCGTTACTAAAAAGGTAGTGAGTCCGAAAACTGTTTTCCTTTTTGTATGCCACTTAACAGTTAAAGAAATGTGTTTTGGAAGTAAATCTGTTAATTTTGAATGTTTACAGTGGGATCAGGTCAGAAAGCGTTGATTTACTCGTATGAGGCTGGCATTGTGATTACGGTGAAGACTCTTCATTCCTGGAACAGGATGACTGCCATTTCCCGCTAATCTACGGTCGTAGCGGGGGAGACGTGACCGTGAGTCACCAGGTCACATAGCTAACCGAGAGTGAAGTGGTCGGAGGTGTGAACTTGACACCGGATTGGCAGTCGCTGCGACTGATTCAACTCTTCCAAGGAACAAGATAAATGTATCCGTGCGGCGACCGCCTCGAATAGCTCTCCATCAATAAAGCGGACTCGAACACTATTGTCGGCCTTACTACAATTTGTCAATTAAAATGATACGTATATATTTGTTGGTAAAATTTAAATCATTGCTGTTCACTCATGCGCCAAACTACGTATTGAAATAGTTTTATTTTCTTATTTTGCTGAATAGTCGTTTCTTCTTTGAGAAGAGACGTGTTCTATGTAGACATTGCAAGGTGCAACATGAAGGACCCGCCAGACCCTTCTTCAAATCGTGTTGTTGTCAGTCTGTTCGTGTGATAGATAACTTATTTAGAGATCCTAGGGTCTTGGTATAACGAATCCCTTCTTGATCCAATGAAGAACTCTACTGGGACCAAGAGGTCAAAATGAAGAGTTAAAATAAGATTCTAGACCTTTATATTTATTGGGTTATGGGTAACCATGATGGCATCGAGAAAATCGCGGAGTAAACAAATATTTAAACGGACTGAGTACAATCGTCGTATGCAAATTTTCTTGTGTAACATACTTGTAGGGACTATGTTATCCAGATACGTCGCGTCGTAGCTTTGATTTAATGAGACTGTTGCTGCACTCTGTCACGTCCTTCGATACTCCGCTTTAGCGGTTTAAAAAACAATTATTGTCCTTCGAACTTTCCAAAAGTTTCCACGACCACATCGTTCATCATCTTTAAATTTGGAGAATCAACAAGTAAACAAGGACAGGCCCAGCGTTGTAGTTGTAATGTCTTATACGGCGAGGAGTTTATCATCGGTCTAAAAAACCGTCGCCTTTGTCTTAAAGAATGATGTTATATCAGGCGCGTGTTAGTCATAGTGTCGACTTAGCACTGCAACAAGTTACGGTCCGTGCCAAAGTTCCCAGCCATTAGTCCTTGTCGAGGTTGTAGATGTTGCGATGCCCTTGGAATTCAAAGGTCACCATCACGGCCGTACCTGTCCCCCAGGATCTACTACAGTCGTGGGATCTGACAATAAAATTGTGATGTTTTCGTCTCTATTGACAATCGCGTTGAGTCAGGCTTGGTGTAAAGGTTTGAATCTGAAATTCCATTTCCGACTTTGGAAATTTGGAATTATGCAATGGCTTATAATTGTTGTAAGAAACGTGTTGTATGATCGTATACCAACATATATAGGGTGATTGAAAAGTAAATGTACCCTCTCTTAACTATTTTGTTATTTTAGATTATATAAAATCTGTTTCCGGCAATCTCACTGAGCTACAAAGGGCTACACTAATAGTTGATAGTTTTCACTATTTTTACTCTCAGGGGACAGGGGGCGAGGGGCAATTCAAAATTTTCAAATAGCACTTATATTCTTGTAACGTGTAATTTTAAAAGGTCTTGGTTTAGTCAATAACAAATATATTAAAGAATAATAAAATCTGTCCACTTTACTTACACGAAATGGCAGCTCCCAAACGTAAAAATGTGTCGAAAAGTAAGTTGCACCTCCATTTTCTTGACTATTTTAAAATATGTGAAATCTGTTTTCCGGCACTCTTACTAACTACAAAGGGTTACACTATTAATGTAACTTAGTAAACAATACAACCTTATTTACCAATCTTGGCTAGTAATTGGATCACAACCTCGTTCTTCTTTAATCTCAGTTAGTAACAATAGCACTGTCTTATTCATCGACATTTAATAGTTAGAAACAAGACTACAAATCCATTCACCAATCATAGCTAATAACAGGACTACAGCTACGTTCATCTGTTTTGCTAGTAGCCAAGACCCATTCGTCAGTCTTGACTAGTAACAAGATCTGAAGCTCACTGCTCGGCCAAGCACACATGTGCATTATCGATTTATATTCGCCTAATAATACTTACTTGTGCACGCTGTGTCTTCAGTAAAACAACCTTCATTAGTAACAAGATCATAATCTCATTTCCGATCTGTGTCATTTACTAATTTGTTGTTAGTAATAAGATCGCAATTTCATTCCTTGGTAAAGCTCACAATCACTCATAGTAACAAGACAAAAGTTTCATTCAATACCTAGGAACAAGACTAAATGTCATTCATCAATAGCCAGTAACAAGAGCACAACCTCATTCGCCAATCTTAGTAACAAGATCGCAATCTCATTCCTCGGTTAAACCCTCATATCATTATTAGTTGAAATTCGCCATACAATAAACACTTGTGTACGTCTTGTGTATCGAGCTGATAAACGAAAATAATCAATGACGTCATCACGTCACGTTTTAGATAATCACCCTTTATTAAAACCAAAATAAATGGACTGATAATCGTATTAGTGCCAAGGTCGATTTTAATGAAAGAGTGGCCTATATTTAACTCTTTAATTTCCTAGATATTTATACAGAGAAACATATAGTCTATACGGTCAAGGATGTAATAAAGCACGAGCCGTAAGTAGGCTATGTAGGACCTTACTGTGAGATCAAGCCATTTCACTCATGGATCAGTCCGTGAATAAATACGTTTCCACCATCACACCACACACCGAGTCATACGCTCAGAGCTCTAAATATAATCGCTCTGCACATGTGTCCCTCCGTGAAGCATCCTGTATTCGTTACCAGACAACTATATACTGGTGTAAACACTTTCACTCATGAATGAGTCAGTGAATAAAGACGTTTCCACCGCACGCCACACAACGAGTCATACCCTCGTAGCTCTAAATATAATCGCTCTGCACATGTGTCCCTCCGTGCAGCATCCTGTGTTCGTCACCAGACAACTATATACTGGTGTAAACACTTTCACTCATGGATGAGTCAGTAAATAAAGACGTTTCCACCGCACGCCACACACCGAGTCATACCCTCAGAGCTCTAAATATAATCGCTCTGCACATGTGTCCCTCCGTGCAGCATCCTGTGTTCGTCACCAGACAACTATATACTGGTGTAAACACTTTCACTCATGGATGAATCAGTGAATAAAGACATTTCCACCGCACGCCACACACCGAGTCATACCCTCAGAGCTATAAATATAATCGCTCTGCACATGTGTCCCTCCGTGCAACATCCTGTGTTCGTCACCAGACAACTACATACTGGAGTAATCATTTTCACTCATGGGTGAGTCCGTGAAAAGACGTTTCCACCACACGCCACACACCGAGTCATACCCGCAGAGCTCTAAATATAATCGCTCTGCACATGTGTCCCTCCGTGCAGCATCCTGTGTTCGTCACCAGACATCTATATACTGGTGTAAACACTTTCACTCATGGATGAGTCAGTGAATAAAGACGTTTCCACCGCACGCTACACACCGAGTCATACCCTCAGAGCTCTAAATATAATCGCTCTGCACATGTGTCCCTCCATGCAGCATCCTGTGTTCGTCACCAGACAACTACTACATACTGGTATAAACACTTTCAGTCATGGGTGAGTCCGTGAATAAATACGTTTCCACCACACACACCACACACCGAGTCATACCATCAGACCTCTAAGTATAATCGCTCTGCGCATGTGTCTCTCTCCGTGCATCATCCTGTGTTCGTCACCAGACAAGTACATACTGGAGTAATCATTTTGACTCATGGGTGAATCCGTGAAAAGACGTTTCCACCACACGCCACACACCGAGTCATACCCTCAGAGCTCTAAATATAATCGCTCTGCACATGTCTCCCCCCCGTGCAACATCCTGTGTTCGTCATCAGACAACTACATACTGGAGTAATCATTTTCACTCATGGGTGAGTCCATGAAAAGACGTTTCCACCACACGCCACACACCGAGTCATACCCTCAGAGCTCTAAATATAATCGCTCTGCACATGTGTCCCTCCGTGCAGCATCCTGTGTTCGTCACCAGACAACTACTACATACTGGTATAAACACTTTCAGTCATGGGTGAGTCCGTGAATAAATACGTTTCCACCACACACACCACACACCGAGTCATACCATCAGAGCTCTAAGTATAATCGCTCTGCACATGTGTCCCTCCGTGCAACATCCTGTGTTCGTCACCAGACAACTACATTCTGGAGTAATCATTTTGACTCATGGGTGAGTCCGTGAAAAGACGTTTCCACCGCACGCCACACACCGAGTCTTACCCTCAGAGCTCTAAATATAATCGCTCTGCACATGTGTCCCTCCGTGCAACATCCTGTGTTCGTCACCAGACAACTATATACTGGAGTAATCATTTTCACTCATGGGTGAGTCCGTGAAAAGACGTTTCCACCACACGCTACACACCGAGTCATACCCTCAGAGCTCTAAATATAATCGCTCTGCACGTGTCCCTCCGTGCAGCATCCTGTGTTCGTTACCAGACAACTATATACTGGTGTAAACATTTTCACTTATGAGTCAGTCCGTGAATCTGTCCACGGCACGCCACACACCGAGTCATACCCTCAGAGCTCTAAATATAATCGCTCTGCACATGTGTCCCTCCGTGCAGCATCCTGTGTTCGTCACCAGACAACTATATACTGGTGTAAACATTTTCACTTATGGGTCAGTCCGTGAATCTTTCCACCGCACGCCACACACAGTCGTACACTCAGAGTTCTAAATATAATCGCTCTGCACACGTGTCCTTCCGTGCAGCATCCTGTGTTTCGTCACCAGACAACTATATACTGGTGTAAACATTTTCACTTATGGGTCAGTCCGTGAATCTTTCCACCGCACGCCACACACAGTCGTACACTCAGAGTTCTAAATATAATCGCTCTGCACATGTGTCCCTCCGTGCAGCATCCTGTGTTCGTCACCAGACAACTACTGTATATACTGGTGTAACCATTTTTAGTGACATATTCAGCTTAAATGTTCGTCACTGTATTTAAGCGCGCCCGGGTTTGAAGCGCCTTACGGAGTATGTTGCAAGGTGTAAATGACTTTTGATAAATTCCTTTTTGAACAGGCTGTTGAGTTTGTTAGAATTATTAACGTGTTACCAATAATTTTTTCCAAGGTGACCTTATTTTGAATAATATCCAGTGAACTTGCTAACTATTTAGACGCTTGGCTCAGTTAAATGTACTAATTATTTCTGATGACATCCGTTATGGAACATGATTTTTATTTTGTACACCTTTGTAACAAATACAATCAGAATTAATTTGGTTTGAAATAAACTATTGCTCATTTTATTGAACTGGATGTAAACATTTAAATATGATTTGATCAAATATAATACTATAATACACTCTAAACTGAAATGCTTCAGGGACCACTGCGACGGACGATGTATGAACAACATACTTTTTGCTTATATTTCGATCACATTTTTCGTATTAGTATATTCATCAATCGATCGAGCGCTCAATTTTAAATTGCAAAAATAAACTTAATTCATGATAAAAAGTTTTACTATGCCTTGATACATTTACTAAATTGTACCTCGTAATTGAGCGGGCATGGACTGGAATTAGAAGTTCATCAACAGAGATAACGTGTTGTATATAAATATAGCATTACCTGTGCGGTCCTCTTCTTATCAAGCAATTCCCTTGACAAATATAACCTTATCAGGACGCAATCCTGATTATAGCACTTGAGCTAAGAACTTAGTGCAATTAAGAGAAGTGGATCCCAAGATAACTGGACTGCTTTACAACATTCGTTTTACGCAACTTTCGCATTTTTATCTACCAACACGTACATGTGGCCTTATATAGTGAATTGGTTAGAGTTGGCTGAGCGTTAGCGAAGCGTATTATTCGAAAGGCTTAACAATTTTGTGTTTTGTTCTGACCCACGGTATCTGGAAAACGAAGTCCACTTTACGATTTAAATTTCGCATTAAGCTTCATTTCTATGTTGGTACATTTTTTTAGATTACATTTTCTATGTAGGTAACACTGACTTCGGCATTTTTGGAATTTTATAAACAAAAATTTGTTTTATTACAGTAAATTAGTCATTATTTGTTTGTCTTTGGGGTATATCAGCATTCACTGGCCACAAGTAAACAATGTTAAAAAATAATCTTCCGTGATGTGCATTATTTTACCTTTTATAGTAATTAGTACAGTTTGGTAGTGAGTATACGGTAACAATGTAGTGCCCGACTTATAACACTCCGTTGTCTGCACACCTTTGAGAATTCTCGCAAGTAGGTCTTCGAGAAGGAATGCCCTGGCAGCGCAGCGTCAGTGCCGGTAGAAAGCTGTTATCAGTCACGGGTCAGCGGCGGCACGCACCTCGCCTCTTATCAGGAGTCGCAGACCCCGGTGTCTTCCTGGTTACGTCATTGAAGCGCCGCGCGCAGCAGGAATAGTGAGGCTTCCAAAGTAGAACCTTTCGGTATGCCATTGCTGTGCCTTGGAAACTGGCTCAACCCTGTCCGTTATAATTATCATGATTTTCATTCTCAAACACAAAGAATTCTTGTTGTTTTTAGAAACTTAAAAAATATTGGAAACTGAAACAAATAACATAGTTATAAAAGTTTTTTTTGCAAATACTTTTAGCACTATTATTAATCATTACGCTTAAAAACGTTATAGTACATTTGTGCAATGGCTTAATAATACTGTCGGTAAGTTCAATTATATCCAAAGTGATTACGATTGGAATCTACTACGATGGCCATTCTTTCTCGCGCCTGTTGAATTCGATCTTCACAATAGAATTTCAACACTAAAAGTAGCAAACAATGTGGAACTGTGTTTTATCAGGTAAAATTTACGTAATTGAATATTGAACTGTCACCGCGTATTGTGTTTCAACCACTCGTCAAATATACCGTACTTAATGTATTATGTAGACTAAATTGGGGTTGGAATAAAATAGTAAACCAAGTATGACACGTATAGTTCGTTTCTTAAGTGTGCATTAGATGTGGTAGACAAGGTAAACATTTACAACAGTGTGAAATTTGTTTTTGCCAAAATCTGTATTTCTCTAATTAGTAAAAATATTATTTTCACCAATGTTTTATACTGTAATTTTTAATGATTACAATGTAAAAAATAGTTGTTTTGTTTCAAAATACGTTTTATACATATTTTAGTTAAATTGGGTGAAAATTAAACTCGAACGAGAATTAATCGATCTCACCCACCGAGTGCTTTCGGTTTTTGCACTGCAGAAATAAAAGTTACAGAGCATTTTAAAATTTCCGTTAGAATGTACTATGTTCAATGTTAAACTACTCGACTCGAACGAAGTAGGAGTGTTAATCAATTAGCGGTTATGTCAGATAATAACAGTTGTCGAGAGGTGTGTATGTAGTGGTGTGCGAGTGCCACACGTCTACATGGCCGGCGGAGGAGTGCCCGAGAGCAGCGATTGGTCATGGATCCTCCCTGACGTGGGCGCACTGCGGACCTCGGACCTCCCATCGAGGTTTTGGCGCGGATTATTCCGCCTTTTTTTGTGGCTGGCACCAAGATAGTCCGTGTGGAGTGTGGGGTCACCCCTGTTGAGGTTACTTCAAACGTCGGTGGCAGTTCTATAATTTCTCACTACCAACCCTTTTCCCTCATTATCCTTTTTGAGTGTGCTCGGTATCTTCCGAAAACTTCCCAAACGAAAATTTTCAGTTACGGAGTCCAGACTCGCTCACTGTTCCAGCACTGTTCCAATGTACTGGTTGGCCACAATTCTCGCTATTACTGAACATTGATAGTAACAGCGAAGTAGGATTAGGGCATGATAATTATTATCATGGCAACCAACGAGTTGATGCATATAAACGTGAATTCAACCTTAAATACTACATTTTAATTGCATTACATTTTACAGACAGTAGTCTCATTGTACGATGGTTTTATTTCACGAGCTTTTCTTCTGCACAGAGATATTTAAAGGTAAAGTAAATCGGAACTTGCTAAGTAAAAAATATACTAATTTGAATGAAGTTATGTGTACATGTTGGAATTTTACGTGCCAAAAGATATATATACATATGTAGCAACAGTTTTCTTTCTTTTTTTGTTGCTGTTTAAAGTGTATTTATTCACGACTGATGATTTTGTAAAAAATAACAGGTGTTTCGGACATTTGCCGCAGTTATATTACAAAATTAGAACGCTACGTTTCGATGATTGGAATCTACCCTCTTCTTCAGGTGTCAAAACCCTTAAAGTGCAAGATTAACCATACACAAACATTAAACAGAATATAAGGTGATAAATTTGTCGAATTTAAAGTCTACACAGATCAGGTTGCGCGTTAAAGAGTGACTAGAATAAGTACACAACGCATGCGCGCTCTGAACAACACGTACCGATTACATCAGAGGTTGTGAGAGACAGGCTACTTCTGTGCGGTACGTAGGTTAACTTATACTGACAGTATTGACCAATGCCTAGTATCGGGAAGAGACCTCAGACCGGTCGAACATCTGCTAAATTGTCGCAATGCGAATTGGTCGTCTAGGTGTGAGCAGTGACGTATCCCGTCACTGGACTTCCAGATCGCTCCCGGATTCCGCGCCGGTTTGGCCGGTTTCTTGAATCGAATGAATAACCGACTAATTGTCTCGAGAAGGAACAACTTCAACTAGTTGTTTAGTTCTAATTGCGATCACATGAATAAATTAGGTGGCATGGAAATAGTTTGTTATCTCCCACTAATATTATACTGTATTCCTCGATTTATTCTTTTGTCGTGATAATTGAATTAGGAAGGAATTAGCCATTCTTTAAATTGTAGTGGCTCTACTTAAATTCTGAAATCACTGATTGCAATGTAAACAAAAACTAATAAGTTGTATTGATTATAGCAATTCGACTAGAATAGTAATCATGATTCAATAGTGTAATCAGGTTGAAATCAAACAACCGAGTAATCGATTGAAGAGAAATACGGCACTAATCGATTACCGTACAGTTCTTAACCCTTAGAGCGTTAAAGACCGATACAGTTTCTCTGAAGAAGAGTATGTATTCCGTTCATAGCGTACAAGATGTCAATAATCGCTAATAACACTGGATTGAATTTACGATGTTAACTCTTGGAGCGTTAAATGACGATGGTTAGTGTCTGAAGGAAGCTCGTTAAAGTCTAGTTATGTGTAGTCCGCTTCTACCGTAGCGGTGTTAAACTTTCTTTAGAGACCAGTAAGGTTTTTAGTATAGCGATATAATTTTACAACAGCACAATTTTTTAAATATAAACTAAAATGGCGTAACTATATTAACATTCATCTATACGAAAAAACCACGAGAAAGTGCAGTTGAGGGAGGAGCCTATTTTGCCCGTAACCTTGGAGCGGCCAACGAGAGCTGAGCGACGTTGCCAAACTTGTTCCCCGCTGTAACCACAAGCCGCGCGAGTCCAACATTCTTAAAATACTTAATCGTTACGCTCGAAAGAAATGTTAGAGCTGTCTTGAATTAATTAACTACGTATTACAAAATGTAATTTTACGGTCATTTTAAAAAAAAGTACATCTCTGTAGCTTATTTCCATGTTGAGTTAAATGGATTGAAATAAATTATTGTATTATATTACTCATATACGAAGATCGTAGGATTAAAATCTTTAGCCGAAATATAAATTAAAAAGAAAAATAAAAATACCGCAAAAACGTTAATTTCCCGTATTTAACAGTTAGATAATGCCATTATCATTGATATATAATAAGGCATTACATGTGTGCATAGTATAATCATGTTATGTTAAATGGATTTTCAATTTGGTAAGAAAGTTATCAAATACATTTGAAATATATGTTCTTTTCCATAAATATACTTATTCAGTACATAACGATGGAAATTGTTGCCGCAACGGTTTTGTTACGCACTTCGGTTCTCATAAATTTATAACCATTTGAAAGCATTTTTCCTACCTGGCTATTAATAGTCTTGAATCTGTGTTATGTAAAATTGTTTTTTATTACAAGTGGGTGATTTAAATATTTAAACTGGTCATAGTTGAAAAATCATACAGCACAAGTATTTTTATAATATGAATGCACTTTCTTATAAAATTCTAAAGTAACGGTTTTCTATAACATCCAATGAAATTTGAACACAGTACATAATAGATGATTCAGACGAGTGAAAATGTGGAGGAAACGGGTGAAATGCCTGTAAACAAAAGCCGCACCAGCCAGCAGTGGTGGTAATACCAGACGGATGAGTCATACTATTTCCAAGAAACAGCCCCTTCCTCCTTCCTGTCTCTGACCGTCAGTCAGTGCCTATTGTCGCTTCATCAGTGGCGGTTGAAAATACTGCATTCTCTTCAATTCCAGTACGCGTATATTATTTTGTGCTGAATTTTACTGTTGATGAACGTTTTCGTGTTTTTAAGTGTTGTTTATTAGTAGCTATTATAAGTGTACCGATTATTTTCTGTGTAGTGTCAATTGTAATATACTTCTTATTGTGATTCCTTATTTGGACAAAATGGAGTGTGATGATGTTTGTTCAAGTGCACAGCCATCCGGAAGTAAGAGTGGTAGCGGAAAAACCCTACATAGTGGAGAACGACGTATTATTTACAACGTTTACAACTTTTTCAAAAAACTGTCGTTGACAAATTTCCGAGAAACTCTAAACTTTAAGCAAAGTGGTAAACTGTGTGCTGAGGCCTGTGGTGTAAGTGAAAGAACCGTCAACAAAATAAGTAAAGAAGCTAAGCTGGCCGAAGAAGATGGATCTTCATCATCAGAAATTAAGTTTTCAACGCCAGGAAAATAAAGAAGTCGAAAATCAAAAATAACAGGCTTTGACGACTTTGAAAAAGATGTTTTGAGACGAACTGTCCTTTCGTACTACGACAGAGGGGAATTTCCCACATCAAAAAGAATCACGCAGGATCTCAAACAAAAACTTGATTACAACGGATCGGTAACTTCAACAAATAGATTATTAAGGCATGTTGGTTTCAGGTATAAGAAAACCAATGATGGTAGAAAGTTTTTATTGGAACGAAATGATATTGTAGCGGCTCGTTTAAAATTTTTGAGAACCATGCAAGAGCTTAGAGAATCTGGTGATTGTAGGCCCATATATTACCTCGATGAAACATGGGTTAATGAAAACCATACTCGAAAATACATATGGCAGGATACGACTGAGTCTGGTGGACTAAAGGTTCCTCTCGGCAAAGGTAGAAGATTAATAATTTGTCATGTCGGTTCGGCAAAAGATGGGTTTTTGCAAGAATGTAAGTGGGTTTTTCGGTCTAAGACATCATCCAGTTCGGACTATCACGATGAAATGAACGCTGAATCGTTTAGAAAATGGTTTAAAAAATTGCTATGCATTTTGGAAGAAGGCTCGATCATCGTTATGGATAATGCTCCATACCACTCAGTACTCGCCGAGAAAATTCCAAATTCATCGTGGAGAAAGGAAGAGATTCAAAATTGGCTGTCTCGAAAAAAACATACAATACTGTATGAAAGAAACGAAACCAGAACTTATAATGAGGGTTCTCCCATATAAAACCCAACAAAAAAACTTATGAACTCGACGTATTAGCCAATGAAATGGGACATACAGTTGTCAGGCTCCCTCCTTATCACTGCCAGTACAATCCCATTGAAATGGTATGGGCTCAAGTGAAGGGAGAGGTAGCACGTAATAATAAGACATTTAAAATAACCGACGTTGAGAAACTTGTTCATGATGCTCTGGACAAAGTGACTAAAGAAGACTGGCAATCAAGAGTTCAGCACGCAGAAGCCTTGCAGCAAGCTGATTTTGAAAAGGAATGTATCCGCACAAGTGTTGTAGATAAAATAATTATAAACTTAGCAGACAATTCTGACACGAGTAGCAGTGAGGCAGAAAGTGAAAATGAAGAAGACTCCGAGGTTTTGGCTACGATGTTGCCGCCTGAGAGCGAATAAATAATATACAAGTGCAAAGGTAAGAATATTATTAAGTCAATCATGCTTTTTAACGTATTTCATTTTAAAATAGTAGGCCTAAAGATTATTTAGTGGAAAATTTGATTATTTCATAATTTAAAAATATAATTGTTCGATAATTTTAAAATTGATTATCTTGTTATATTGTTTTAATTATTTTTAATCAAGCAACACGTCATGCAGTGTCCAATATAAGCAACATGTATATTAATTTTGTGTGTGTTTAGTAATCGTTTAAAATCACTGAAAAGTTGTATGGAAATAAGCAAGTACTTTACTCTGACTAACTGACGGGACGATTTGTTTGTTTTAATCGATAGTTAGTTTGTAATACAGGTAACATTAATAAACTATACAAGTAATTTAAATATAATATAGCAAACTGCCAACGCATTTTAAATATTGTTTTTCAATTATACTGATAAGTTTTAAATGTTCAGTGTCAGTGTTAGTTGTGACAGCGCAGCGGCTTATCAGCCACAATGCGCCAGCCGTGCCGGGCGGCAGCGGCAGTTGTGTGGCAACGTCGCGCAGGCCAGTCCATTCTATTGGTCGCCGCCAACTGCACTCTCTGGCGGTTCCTTGTATAGCTACGCGTTGCGTGCTTAAGCCTTAACCGCGCTGCGTGGTCTTTGCTGCGCGAACTGGGAGCACTGCCTCGAGAGCAGTCAATCACGCACCGCGCAGCAGGGCTGACGACTGTGTGTATATTATTATTATATACACTTTCATGTTAACTTGAACAAATTTAGATGAATTAAATTAATACTTATAGTGAACAGATGAGATAATGTACAAGTTCTACTGATGGTAATACAAATCTTTAAATTTGGCGTTTTTAAACCTGAGGTAGTGAACATTAAAATAAATAAACTCTCTTCCCCTTAATTACTAAGCTACAAAGTTTGCTCACATTACAACTTTTTTTCTGATACAGAGCGTTTATTTTTATTTGAGTAGTAAGCTCCATTAAAGTAATCAGTACAACTGCTTCTTACTTTAAACTCTTCTGCTTTAGCATAGCCTCCGATATAAGCCAAAGGGATCATGTTTTGTGTAGGAAGTTCGTGCTGCGGATGAGTCACTAGTCACTTGGGGTTGCGTAAAATAAGGTCATCCCTGATCCAGTTATGAAGACAGCAACTTACGAATATGACTAAGTCGACTGTTTCTGGTTTCAATTTTATTGGTTTGAAAAAAAATTCTGAAAATGTGACACAAAATACAAAATGCATTTTCAGTTACTCTTCTAGTATAGTTAAAGTGTCGTTTATGAACATCTGCGATTGCTTGTTTGTGCGTGTAGAGTTTCATGACATGATTACCCAGTTTAAATGCTTCATCTCGTAGTGCAACAAATGGTAGCTTAATTTCAGAACAAGGTAGATTTTCAGGACGTGGGAAAATAGTTCCTTCTTGAATTAATTTCTCCATTTTAGACTTTTTTAAGATTCCAGCATCTCCTTCTTTGCCGTATGCTCCGACATTGATCAGTACAAATTTGCAGTTTGCGTCAGCCATAACAAACAATACAATGGAGAAAAAGTTGTTAAAATTGTGAAAAAGGGATCCTGAATGAGCTGGTGCAACTATCCTCACGTGTTTTCCGTCTATTGGAGATATACAATTTGGGAAATCTCAGTTGACCCAAAATTCTTCGGCTTTCTCTTTCCAATCAATCTCCGATGGTGGTGGCAAATGCACATGTTCTATTTTGTCCTTGACAACTGTCAAAACGTCTGGAACAAAATTTGATATTGTAGACGCAGAAATTCTGTATTGGAAAGCCAATGATCGGTATGATTCTCCCGTAGCCAGAAACCTGTAAAAATAGAATTGTATAAAATTTTATAAAAGAGTAACAGCAATGTCGACATCCTCGTCCATTTCCTCGTCTGCGAAGAGAAATAACTTTGCCAAAACATTCCTTTTCCGGTCCATATCAATGAAAACTGTACATTTCTTCAAAAGATGAAACTGGACGAGGAGAGAGTTTGAGACGCGCGTTACGCTGCGTAAAATGACAAATCCTAGGAAAACACATTTGCGCTGCGCAGTATTTAAGTGCGCTTCAACTAAACACGCTGCGCACTTGGCCTTAATTACGTAGCACGGAGCAAGCCCTGTCGCGGAGCTAGGAAGGTAAATGCATTCAGACCCCAAAAATCTTCCTGGATTTGTTATTGTAGTTTAAAGGGATTTTCAAACAAGTTTTAAAGATGCATTAGCGGAGGTGGTTAACATTGAAGTCACGGAGTGGAATAATTTATTTTCTTGTGTTTAAACAGTTGGTAAGTAAAACCGAAATTAAATGAAGAAGTACAAGTTAAAGTTGTAACTTTTATTGTTTTAGTTACACGTGTGATATAATGCATTCCTACGGAAGAGGTTTGTTGAGAACTGGGGAATTATTTCTGTTACTTCTGAAGTCCTACCCTAGGACTGCGCCACATAACTTTACCGATCAAATGTTTACTGCCTGAGCCTCTCACTCTATATAGGGCGTCCGAACGTTAACTTTTTCCGAGCCTCAATTTATCCAATATCATTGGATAAGCTATTTTTTTGTAACTAACATAATAAAATGTTGTTTAATGTGGAGTTAGTAAATCGTTTTTATGGCACACCGAGGTAAGATGCCGATTACCAGATCACTGGAACACTGTATTACGAATTGGGTAGTTAAGTACAGATAGGCCAAGCGATCTATGCGCGCGACCAAAATGTACTAGCCATCCAGAAAACATTGACCCTCACCTAAGTGCTGTCATTCCTAATGCATTTTAAAGAACTGAAAAATCATAACACCCTTAACTTGAATACAACTTTACTTGCGATCAATACAGACGTATTATTATTAGTATCGTTCTTTGAATATTTTTCTTGAAAGCTCGATGTTCTTGGAAAAGACCCCCCCCTCTTCAGGTGGCCAGTCGGCCCACGCGCGCATATCGCTTGGCCCATCTGGACAGAGTTTGTAGGGGCCGGCTACGAACGGCAACAACACATGCGGAACAGAGGATAGATCCAGGACTGGGATAAAATAACCCAAGGACTGTGGCTACGGAGGACCGAAATAGCGGTGGTGGTGTGGTGGGAGGGGGCACATGTGTCCGTGTGTCACAGGAAAGTCTGTTTCGATACAATCGTAGTGTTGGTCGATTGATACCGATATTGGTATTACCTGAACTCTACTCTAGCTAAGTTATTGATAAAACAGTAAAGCTGTAGGGGATCTGATACTATAGATACGTTTCTATCAGTAATTTTAAGTGTGACTCTTTAATATATAAAATGTTTTAAACTTTTCAAAGTATGATTTTGCTAATGGTCATCCTGTCAATATGGGGCAAGTCTTGTCATAATATTTTATTCATTAGTATCCTTTGTATTACCAGGACATTGCTAAAAGAAATAAAGTGTTGTAAATATTTCATTAGAACAAATTATGAAGACATGTAATTTTCTTACAGTATATTTAATTTAAAAAGTAGTTAATTTTAAGCCATACATGAATAAAATATATGTTACCCCTTGAAGCCTGGAACATAAATATCTCATATAAATACTGGAAATATTTTCACGTTTTCATTTTCAGTCGTTTTTATTTGAGCCCGATACACAGACAAAGTTGCATACATATTCTGCTTTAAATAGCTGCAATTCCTCTTAGGTAGGTTATCCTAAGGGGCTACGAATCTAAAATAAAAAAAATATTGCAGGGCGAAACTTAGTGGTGTTCGTGAAAGAGGGAATGTGTAAAATATTATTTGAAAGGTTCAGAGTGTTGTTCACTTACTATTACTTTTACCTCGGTAAAGTTAAAGCGTATCCTTGAGGTAGGTTAGGTCAATGTTTCCGAGGCACTTACTATACATACAATAGGTAAATGCCGAGAGTATCTTATCATTCTCCCGCATTTTTCACCAGGTACATCACTTTAGGACGAATGATATTTAGGACAAACGACGTAGGTACTCGTGATAAATGTCTGAACACTTTGTACCCACGAGTAATGGCGAAATACTCGCAGACAACAGACAAACTGGTCTCAGGTGTGGTTTTTAAACCCAAGACAGATTCCTGCACACGTCGACATTTCAAGCCTCGAACAGGGTGGCGATTGCGGGGGGTATAGCCTCGAGCGGGGTGTCAGTAATGAACTAGACTAGTGGTTGTACTATGCTAATGCCAGCTAGCCAGTGCCGTATATGGCCACTGCATACGGGGCGATCATGTTTAATCTCTGTTATTAATTACAGAACTAACGCGTTACTACGAAAGTTACAACCGGCATTAACGGTTTGATTTATTTCACGCTAGAAATAGTAATGAATGTTGCGCCGCTCTTTGATAAAGTGCGGCATTCATTGTTTATAGGCGGGATTTGCAGTAATCATCTTATACGCTGTGAGTGTTCAGTTTAGTTAGCTCTAGTCCACCTTCCTCTTGGTGCAGCGTCTGGAATCTGGCGCTGTTACAGAACTGATTCCTGAGAGTTGGAGTCATGTTCGTTCGAAGAGATAAAAAAAGTCAGTGCCGAAGAGGACATCAGAGACACCTAGACTACAAAATATAAAAATATAGTGTAATTAGATGAAGAGGTGCTCTCATTGTCTCATCAGGTGCACAAATGAGTGCACCTGAGGTGCTAAAGAGAAATGTGAACTGTAGCTAAACTCTTCAATCAAATCGAATCAACCCTTCCCTCCATAGCAAACCTTATACGTTGGTAACACAATTCAATAAGCAGAATGGTACTACAGTCGTCTTCCTCCAATGTGGCGTCTGACCTTCTCTCACTAAGTAGATCGATGTCTTCTCGGGTTAAAGGTCTGATCACGGGACATGATCACCTGAGGAAGTATCTTCACAGAGTCGACATCCTTCAGGAGGATCCGTTCTGTAGAATGTGTGATGAGCAGGATGAAACTGTCGAACATTTGCTCTTTGATTGCCCTTCAATAGCAAGGGGGCGGCATGCCATCTTGGGAAGTATGGACAATTTCCCCAGGAGGATCTGATTGTGTTCGGGGCGGTTTGTGGTACTGTTGAAATGATATACTGGTAGGCCTCATGGTGTGCTTCCGGGGTGGGCAAAAGGCCCTTGAGGCTTACGTGCATGGCAGTAGGCCGCCCCATAGAAGAGGAAGACAATTTTATTCAAATTTCCAAACATGTTCTCCACTTATGGTTTCGTAGTCCTTGCGCTTCGAAAAAATATAGAATTAAAAAAGTAGTGAGCGTTAAAACTACAAGAAATAGTAAAAAAGTTTTCTTCTACGAAGGAGGCGTTCCTAATTCATTTATCAAATGTTTGCCCTCCCTTTTGCGTAGCATCTTTGGTAAAGGAAGAAATGGCAAAAAATTTGCAGTCAATCCGAGAATGTTTTTCTTAAAGTTACAACTCGTATTGGGGGGGGGGGGTTACATACTATGTGTCTGTCCTGACAGTGCTAGTAACGTTATACTTAACTTGTTTATATCTTTATTTTTTTTTTTAATTTTCAGTTTTTTCCGAAGTGTGCCGTATTGAAATTTGATCCTAACTTTCTATAAAACTAATAAAAACCTTATTTTTCCCCAGAATTCTTTAATATGTCCCCCTTTCCTATTATAACTATGATTACTTGTAGACTTAAAAGAGTTGGGGTACTAATTTCCCGCTTTGGGGTCACTCCCTCAACATTGCAAGGAGGAGATTCCATTAGTCTAGAAATAATGTCCAAATTTCATTTTTATAAGTGGTTCATTCTATATTATACAATAATCGTTAGTTAAGATAACCGTTTCCGTTTTATGTATGTTAAATGGAAAATAGTGAAAAGAAGGTTGTCCTTTTATTGTCAACTGATATAAATGATACTTCATCACTACGCACTCGTGTCTTTGAGAACGCAATAACCATTTTAATTTCTAGAACGCATCTTGTATACATAGTTTTGATAGGGTAGTGTATAAGTAGCTAATAATCTATTTTGAATATTCAGTTACATGAGGAAGAGATAAGGTATGAAAATTAGAAACGTATCGTTTTGTTACTATTGCAACACGGCAATTAAAACATTGTCTGGAACAAGCATGCAAATCTTTCATCATGAAAAGTTACGTATAAATACAGAATATTTCCAATGTGATCCGACACTTCGAGCCGGCGACAAAAATAACAAGACTTAAGTTCACCTTCTTAGTACGGTATTGTCGTTAACAGCATTCGTTAACCCTCACACTTACGTATAACAACCACTAGATTGAATTTTTGTGATTTTGACTAATGTATTGAGCAGTAAGGGTTCGTAAAAATGCAACTGAATACGTCCCACGCGTCCCCTGGATACGGATATCCTGATCCTCCTTGACCCAGTAGCCATGGAAGGGTACTCCGGCCTTTCGTGAATATTTATCTAGTCGTAGAGCACCACCCTGAACAGCCTTGATAACCGCTTAGTGAAGTGCAAAATAGCGAGATGCCTTATGTCTTCACGCGTGATTGCATCAACACGCGGTATAGTGGCGCGCGCAAAATGTACATAGCATTTTTAAAAGACGGTCGGCTTTCCTTTCCAGTGCTATATATAGTCGCTCCAGTCCGGTGTTAGCGGCAGCTTTCACTTTTACTGCCTTGTTTAGACTTAATTGTGTTATCGAGGTTAGATAGCGAGACTTAAATATTGAAGGTATCTCCATCTCAATGGAACGAGCTAGATTGAGACTCAGGAAAAGGGGATTTCTCGGTTGGTAGCTGAGGTAATTGTGCTATCGAGATTAGATAAGAAGGATAATATGGCGACGAGTTAGATAAGGGCCGTACTTGTTAGATTAGGTAATTGTGATATCGATGTTAAATAAGGAGACTTTATTGTGGAAGGGATCTCGATGGAAGCAACGACTAAGCTAAGGAGCTGCTCGGGAAAAGAGATGACTTGCTGGCTTAAGAACACTTGACACTCAAATACCCAAACCTGTCTTCCATTTTGTACATTCAGAAAATTATAGTTTAGATCAATTGGATTAAAAAAAAAAAAACAATTTGAAATTCGAGCTCAATTCTGGTTGTCGTTTGAAAGGATTCACATCCTGAGGATCAGCTATAATCCATGCCACCCTAAAAGTTCTTGTCTTCCCCGAACCATTACGTGTCTTCAGTGTGAAATCTAATATATATACAACCGCATGTGTAACTGACTGACTCACTCACGTATACTAATTCTAACCTACTTCCAGATGAGTTAGAGACTTGAAATTTGGTACACAGATAGCTTTCCACGTGTAACCACCAGGAAAATCCCGAAAAGTGAGAATTTTTTCATTTTCAACCCCTCAAAAAAATTCCCAAAAAATCGCGCATTCTTCACCCCTGCAGGCATTTTTTGTAAGCCCGATAGCGGGCGAACCGTTGGAGCTAGCTCGGATCTGACGGAAAATTCATGGTCAGGAATGAAGTGAACTACAAAAAAGGTCTAATGACTTTTTGCTCTATCTTCCATGGTTAAGCGACAAAACGCTCGAACATTTGAAATTCCAGAGATTTTTTCGATAAAAATAATGTTTCAAGCCCGATAGCGGCCGAACCGTTGGTCGTAGCTCAAATCTGATTGACCCATCAAATTAGCAAATTGCGCGATCTACAGAAAAGGTCCAGTAATCTTTTGCCCTATCTCGATTGGTTTGGCCGAAAAAACGTGATTATGTACAATTTTGTTGTAACTTTTACGCGAAACTTTTGTTTTTGGGGTCGATAGCGGCGAAACCATTGGTCGGAGGTCAAAATAAGACTAACGTTTTATTTAGGAAATAAGATGACCTACAAAAAAGGTCCAGTGACTTTTTACTATATTTCCCTTAGTTTGACCGCAAAACGCGATTAAGTGAAAATATTGGACATTTTCGCCTAAAAATTTACATTCCGGGCTTGATAGCGGCTAAACGGTTGGTCGTAACTCAAAACAAATTTTAAACGGGATTTAGGAAATCACGTGATCTACAGAAAAGGTTCAGTGACTTCGGGAGTTGGCTGAGCGTTAGCTAAGCGTCAATAGTAGATAGGGACAGAGGAATATTTATTATGTTCACAGACACAATACCCTCTAAAAAAGGCCCAAGTGTGTCATTAACCCCCGGTAATATTAACCCCCCCCCCCCGGGGATTTCCTGGTATGACCTGATAACCTCCTGTACATTCAACCCCCTGATGTGTTAACCCCCCTGGTAACATTAAACCCCCCCAGGGAATTTCCTGCCATGACCTCATGTCTAAAATTCAGTTGGTACACAAAAATCTCTGGAATTTCAAATGTTCGAGCGTTTTGTCGCTTAACCATGGAAGATAGAGCAAAAAGTCATTAGACCTTTTTTGTAGTTCACTTCATTCCTGACCATGAATTTTCCGTCAGATCCGAGCTAGCTCCAACGGTTCGCCCGCTATCGGGCTTACAAAAAATGCCTGCAGGGGTGAAGAATGCGCGATTTTTGGGAATTTTTTTGAGGGGTTGAAAATGAAAAATTCTCACTTTTCGGGATTTTCCTGGTGTTACACGTGGAAAGCTATCTGTGTACCAAATTTCAAGTCTCTAACTCATCTGGAAGTAGGTTAGAATTAGTATACGTGAGTGAGTCAGTCAGTTACACATGCGGTTGTATATATATTAGATTCAGACCTCATGTCCAGAGAGTTTTCAGACTTCAAAAAAAAATCGATTCGAATCATCGCAAAAATCAATTACAGAGAGTCGTGCAGGCCGGTTTTCAAGAAATTGCAGCTGTTGACGTTGCCGTGTCTCTACATTTTAGAAACAACCATGTTTTGTATGTACAAATGTGCCTTAACCAGAGGCCGGGACATACACATGTATGAGACACGAGGCAGAGAAAACTACCGTACGGGAAGACACAGAACGGTAGTTTGTGAACACTTGCCTTCGCAAGCAGGTGTTAATTTCCTCAACAGACTGCCCAACTCTATAAAAAACTACCCCAACGCCCAAGGCGTTCAAAGCTCGTCTCAAACGCCTTTTGGTGTCGCATGCATTTTATAATGCAGATGAGTTTTTTGAATTCGACTGGGAGACCACACAATTGGAATGACTGACTCCAATGTTTGAAGTGGGTTTCATTGGCCAGGAATGAAAGATGCGTGATTGTAAAACTGTATGTTTGAATGAGGTAATGTGGTATGAATGTTTAAAATTTTAGAATTACTCGTACAATACTGACGTTTGCTATGCAACTCATACATGTTGTCCTTGCAATAAAAGAATTTGAATTTGAATTTGAATGTCCGAATTTTACCAGTCACCAAATCTCTTAACCCCCCCCCCTGGGAAGATCCTGGTATGACCAGATAACCCCCTGGAGACTTATCCCCCGGTAACGTTAACCCCCCCTGGGAATTTGTTCATATGACCAGACAATATCCTGACGAAATTAAACCCCCTCTTGTCTTAACCTCCTTAACATTAATCACCCACCCAGGGAATTTCTCGCCTTGACTAGATAGTCTCCTGGTGATATTAAACCCCCTGTTCGACTTAAAATACTGCCTTGAGGTCGGTTTTTATTATGTTTATACTAAAACAATTCAAGATAGCTGACCCGTGCAGACTTTTCTCCCGAGCTCATTTCTGGCTAAACCATAGGTCGTAGATCAGATCTGAGGGCACAATCGAAACACAAAATTAAATTTCCAACAAGAAAGGTCCAGTCACTTTTTGTCGTATCTCTAACGGTTTAACCGCAAAATGCCCTCAAAGTCAAAAGTTTTTACGAATCCGGAAAAAAATCTATGAAAAAGGTCAATTTTTAAATCCCTTGTCATTTACTTAATGTCCGGACTTAACCAGTCACCGAATTCCGCTTATCCCCGAATTTGCAAGCGTTTACTTTGGGGGCCTGGGGGCGTAGCCCCCAGCGAGCCGAAGGCGAGTCTAATATATATACAACCGCATGTGTAACTGACTGACTGACTGACTCACTCACTCACGTATACTAATTCTAACCTACTTCCAGATGAGTTAGAGACTTGAAATTTGGTACACAGATAGCTTTCCACGTGTAACCGCCAGGAAAATCCCGAAAAGTGAGAATTTTTCATTTTCAACCCCTCAAAAAAATTCCCAAAAAAATCGCGCATTCTTCACCCCTGCAGGCATTTTTTGTAAGCCCGATAGCGGGCGAACCGTTGGAGCTAGCTTGGATCTGACGGAAAATTCATGGTCAGGAATGAAGTGAACTACAAAAAAGGTCTAATGACTTTTTGCTCTATCTTCCATGGTTAAGCGACAAAACGCTCGAACATTTGAAATTCCAGAGATTTTTTCGATAAAAATAATGTTTCAAGCCCGATAGCGGCCGAACCGTTGGTCGTAGCTCAAATCTGATTGACCCATCAAATTAGCAAATTGCGCGATCTACAGAAAAGGTCCAGTAATCTTTTGCCCTATCTCGATTGGTTTTGGCCGAAAAACGTGATTATGTACAATTTTGTTGTAACTTTTACGCGAAACTTTTGTTTTTGGGGTCGATAGCGGCGAAACCATTGGTCGGAGGTCAAAATAAGACTAACGTTTTATTTAGGAAATAAGATGACCTACAAAAAAGGTCCAGTGACTTTTTACTATATTTCCCTTAGTTTGACCGCAAAACGCGATTAAGTGAAAATATTGGACATTTTCGCCTAAAAATTTACATTCCGGGCTTGATAGCGGCTAAACGGTTGGTCGTAACTCAAAACAAATTTTAAACGGGATTTAGGAAATCACGTGATCTACAGAAAAGGTTCAGTGACTTCGGGAGTTGGCTGAGCGTTAGCTAAGCGTCAATAGTAGATAGGGACAGAGGAATATTTATTATGTTCACAGACACAATACCCTCTAAAAAAGGCCCAAGTGTGTCATTAACCCCCGGTAATATTAACCCCCCCCCCGGGGATTTCCTGGTATGACCTGATAACCTCCTGTACATTCAACCCCCTGATGTGTTAACCCCCCTGGTAACATTAAAACCCCCCCAGGGAATTTCCTGCCATGACCTCATGTCTAAAATTCAGTTGGTACACAAAAAATCTCTGGAATTTCAAATGTTCGAGCGTTTTGTCGCTTAACCATGGAAGATAGAGCAAAAAGTCATTAGACCTTTTTTGTAGTTCACTTCATTCCTGACCATGAATTTTCCGTCAGATCCGAGCTAGCTCCAACGGTTTTCGCCCGCTATCGGGCTTACAAAAAATGCCTGCAGGGGTGAAGAATGCGCGATTTTTTGGGAATTTTTTTGAGGGGTTGAAAATGAAAAATTCTCACTTTTCGGGATTTTCCTGGTGGTTACACGTGGAAAGCTATCTGTGTACCAAATTTCAAGTCTCTAACTCATCTGGAAGTAGGTTAGAATTAGTATACGTGAGTGAGTCAGTCAGTTACACATGCGGTTGTATATATATTAGACTCGCCTTCGGCTCGCTGGGGGCTACGCCCCCAGGCCCCCAAAGTAAACGCTTGCAAATTCGGGGATAAGCGGAATTCGGTGACTGGTTAAGTCCGGACATTAAGTAAATGACAAGGGATTTAAAAATTGACCTTTTTCATAGATTTTTTCCGGATTCGTAAAAACTTTTGACTTTGAGGGCATTTTGCGGTTAAAACCGTTAGAGATACGACAAAAAGTGACTGGACCTTTCTTGTTGGAAATTTAATTTTGTCTTTCGATTGTGCCCTCAGATCTGATCTACGACCTATGGTTTAGCCAGAAATGAGCTCGGGAGAAAAGTCTGCACGGGTCAGCTATCTTGAATTGTTTAGTATAAACATAATAAAAACCGACCTCAAGGCAGTATTTTAAGTCGAACAGGGGGTTTAATATCACCAGGAGACTATCTAGTCAAGGCGAGAAATTCCCTGGGTGGGTGATTAATGTTAAGGAGGTTAAGACAAGAGGGGGTTTAAATTTTCGTCAGGATATTGTCTGGTCATATGAACAAATTCCCAGGGGGGGTTAACGTTTACCGGGGGATAAGTCTCCAGGGGGTTTATCTGGTCATACCAGGATCTTCCCAGGGGGGGGGGGGGGTTAAGAGATTTGGTGACTGGTAAAATTCGGACATGAGGTCATGGCAGGAAATTCCCTGGGGGGTTTTAATGTTACCAGGGGGGTTAACACATCAGGGGGTTGAATGTACAGGAGGTTATCAGGTCATACCAGGAAATCCCCGGGGGGGGGGTTAATATTACCGGGGGTTAATGACACACTTGGGCCTTTTTTAGAGGGTATTGTGTCTGTGAACATAATAAATATTCCTCTGTCCCTATCTACTATTGACGCTTAGCTAACGCTCAGCCAACTCCCGAAGTCACTGAACCTTTTCTGTAGATCACGTGATTTCCTAAATCCCGTTTAAAATTTGTTTTGAGTTACGACCAACCGTTTAGAGCCGCTATCAAGCCCGGAATGTAAATTTTTTAGGCGAAAATGTCCAATATTTTCACTTAATCGCGTTTTTGCGGTCAAACTAAGGGAAATATAGTAAAATGGTCACTGGACCTTTTTTGTAGGTCATCTTATTTCCTAAATAAAACGTTAGTCTTATTTTGACCTCCGACCAATGGTTTCGCCGCTATCGACCCCAAAAACAAAAGTTTCGCGTAAAAGTTACAACAAAATTGTACATAATCACGTTTTTCGGCCAAACCAATCGAGATAGGGCAAAAGATTACTGGACCTTTTCTGTAGATCGCCGCAATTTGCTAATTTGATGGGTCAATCAGATTTGAGCTACGACCAACGGTTCGGCCGCTATCGGGCTTGAAACATTATTTTTATCGAAAAAAATCTCTGGAATTTCAAATGTTCGAGCGTTTTGTCGCTTAACCATGGAAGATAGAGCAAAAAGTCATTAGACCTTTTTTGTAGTTCACTTCATTCCTGACCATGAATTTTCCGTCAGATCCGAGCTAGCTCCAACGGTTCGCCCGCTATCGGGCTTACAAAAAATGCCTGCAGGGGTGAAGAATGCGCGATTTTTTGGGAATTTTTTTGAGGGGTTGAAAATGAAAAATTCTCACTTTTCGGGATTTTCCTGGTGGTTACACGTGGAAAGCTATCTGTGTACCAAATTTCAAGTCTCTAACTCATCTGGAAGTAGGTTAGAATTAGTATAACGTGAGTCAGTCAGTCAGTCAGTTACACATGCGGTTGTATATATATTAGATTCAGACCTCATGTCCAGAGAGTTTTCAGACTTCAAAAAAAATCGATTCGAATCATCGCAAAAATCAATTACAGAGAGTCGTGCAGGCCGGTTTTCAAGAAATTGCAGCTGTTGACGTTGCCGTGTCTCTACATTTTAGAAACAACCATGTTTTGTATGTACAAATGTGCCTTAACCAGAGGCCGGGACATACACATGTATGAGACACGAGGCAGAGAAAACTACCGTACGGGAAGACACAGAACGGTAGTTTGTGAACACTTGCCTTCGCAAGCAGGTGTTAATTTCCTCAACAGACTGCCCAACTCTATAAAAACTACCCCAACGCCCAAGGCGTTCAAAGCTCGTCTCAAACGCCTTTTGGTGTCGCATGCATTTTATAATGCAGATGAGTTTTTTGAATTCGACTGGGAGACCACACAATTGGAATGACTGACTCCAATGTTTGAAGTGGGTTTTCATTGGCCAGGAATGAAAGATGCGTGATTGTAAAACTGTATGTTTGAATGAGGTAATGTGGTATGAATGTTTAAAAATTTTAGAATTACTCGTACAATACTGACGTTTGCTATGCAACTCATACATGTTGTCCTTGCAATAAAAGAATTTGAATTTGAATTTGAATGTCCGAATTTTACCAGTCACCAAAATCTCTTAACCCCCCCCCCCTGGGAAGATCCTGGTATGACCAGATAACCCCCTGGAGACTTATCCCCCGGTAACGTTAACCCCCCTGGGAATTTGTTCATATGACCAGACAATATCCTGACGAAATTAAACCCCCTCTTGTCTTAACCTCCTTAACATTAATCACCCACCCAGGGAATTTCTCGCCTTGACTAGATAGTCTCCTGGTGATATTAAACCCCCTGTTCGACTTAAAATACTGCCTTGAGGTCGGTTTTTATTATGTTTATACTAAACAATTCAAGATAGCTGACCCGTGCAGACTTTTCTCCCGAGCTCATTTCTGGCTAAACCATAGGTCGTAGATCAGATCTGAGGGCACAATCGAAACACAAAATTAAATTTCCAACAAGAAAGGTCCAGTCACTTTTTGTCGTATCTCTAAACGGTTTTAACCGCAAAATGCCCTCAAAGTCAAAAGTTTTTACGAATCCGGAAAAAAATCTATGAAAAAGGTCAATTTTTAAATCCCTTGTCATTTACTTAATGTCCGGACTTAACCAGTCACCGAATTCCGCTTATCCCCGAATTTGCAAGCGTTTACTTTGGGGGCCTGGGGGCGTAGCCCCCAGCGAGCCGAAGGCGAGTCTAATATATATACAACCGCATGTGTAACTGACTGACTGACTGACTCACTCACTCACGTATACTAATTCTAACCTACTTCCAGATGAGTTAGAGACTTGAAATTTGGTACACAGATAGCTTTCCACGTGTAACCGCCAGGAAAATCCCGAAAAGTGAGAATTTTTCATTTTCAACCCCTCAAAAAAAATTCCCAAAAAATCGCGCATTCTTCACCCCTGCAGGCATTTTTTTTGTAAGCCCGATAGCGGGCGAACCGTTGGAGCTAGCTCGGATCTGACGGAAAATTCATGGTCAGGAATGAAGTGAAACTACAAAAAAGGTCTAATGACTTTTTGCTCTATCTTCCATGGTTAAGCGACAAAACGCTCGAACATTTGAAATTCCAGAGATTTTTTTCGATAAAAATAATGTTTCAAGCCCGATAGCGGCCGAACCGTTGGTCGTAGCTCAAATCTGATTGACCCATCAAATTAGCAAGGCGAGCCGAAGGCGAGTTGTAGTTTAATACAAGCACATCCGGTCAATATAAAAGTTTAGTGGGAAACAGGAGACTGTACTGTCAGTCAACGGGTCGTTAGTTTTCTAAGTAAGGGATTCGCTATAGAAGACAGCAATTACAGAGAAATGGTATTCCTAAGATTTTGGATTAATAGCTGGTGAAAATCCCTGCCTTAATGGGTATATTGCTGGTTTAATTCTTCTAACCTTACGCTGCTTCGTACGGTTTGCCCTACATTTGCCCTTTGGGGATACCTGATTGCATACCGTATCATTTTAAGGAAATGACATTGAATCCCAAAATATTAAACGAAATGAGGAAGTTTCAAATTGTCAAATTTGAAAAAGTAAGTTACTGAAATGTTCACGGACGTATTGATTTCTCTAATTCGTAGCATACAATCTCTATACTTTAGTCTGTATTTCTCCCTTAGAAAGGTGTGATCGCACACCGTGCCAATGCAAGCACTGAAACTGTGACCCCATTTCTTGCTAGTTAGACACGTCAACTAACCGAGCTGTAAAAACGGTCGCTTCATTTTTTTCCTCAGCAGCTCTCCTTCCCAAATGTTTCCACTGCCTGGTTGAGTGAGACCACAGGGAAGAGACGGAGCCTGTCACCGTTTCGCCTGAGCTCCTCAGCAGGAGAATTGTCTCTAGGTGCGGTTGACAGAAACCGGAAGAGCTGATATGATACAACTATCCATCCATATTGAAACAACTATCCAAATATTGCCCAGCCCGGGTGCTGATGACGGCATATTATGGAGTAATCTACCCACACCTCTCCTACGGATTGGTTTTGTGGGGAGGTTGCACAAACACAAACTTTTCCAGATTGTTTTCACTTCAAAAAAAAAAGGAGTCAGAATAATAGCAAAATTGGAATGGAGAGAGTCGTGCAGGCCAGCATTTAAAACTTTGCAGCTGTTGACACTACCCAGCCTCTACATTTTAGAAGTGTCTCTTTTTTAAGTACAAATGCGAACATTTAAGAGGTAGTAATGTACACTCTTATGATACCAGAGGCAAGGGTAATTACCGCACTGCGAGACACAGGACGGTAGTTCATGAACGCTTGCCTTCACAGGCAGACGCTTAATTTGTCAACAGACTGCCAAATTCCATTAAATGTGTAAATATGCCCAAGGCATTTAAAGCTCGTCTGCAATCAGCATTAATCCATGCAGCGTTTTACAATACAGACGAGTTGTTAACACACGATTGGGAGACCGCTGAATTGGCTGACTGACACTGCGGCTAGAGTTGGACAAATTCGAATGAACGAGATCAAGAATGGAAACTATGGTATGTATGAATGAGTCCAATTGTCGTGAATGAATGGGAAATTTTAGTTAACATATAAAACTGACAATTGCTATACAATTTTGTACATTGTTTACGCAATAAAATATTTATTAATATTATGATCATTTCTCCTTAGGGTTTCGTTGATCCTTCCGAAAAATCATCGTTATCCTGGACCATTGATTGCCATATTCAAACTTCATTTACCGCTCTAACAACAATAATGGTACCGTTTATTGCAGTCTCTAAGTGCTTTGGAGCCTTGCAAAAGGATACTGTACCAATTCCTGAATTGCTTAGTTGAAATCAATCGGTGATGGTTTAAGATTCAGTCAAGCCTTGACCGTTCGGAGTGATAATAGAAAGCTCATCTCGTCGCTACCATCTAGACCTCTCCTCATTCCTGGTGATAGCAAAGGTCACTGTAATTATTGAATTCTTTCTGCGCGAAGTGACAGTGCAAGTGAAATGCCATATCTAAGTTTCACTTTCCAAATGCTGCAAATCTAATCGGAATGTCAATGACGGTTTTTATCCCTGCCCGCGACCGAAGAAACCTTTCCCGTTGCTCAAATTATTGCCTCTCTTCCAATTGTAGTCTTCAGTGTTCTACAAAATTAGACGTGTATTAGTGAGTTGGAACTGCAGGTTGTAGACGTTTGTGAAATTACTCCTTCCTGTCGTGGTGAAAACATGACTCTTGTTAAGTCCAGATTGATTTTTCGCCGAGTCATCAACGAATACATATTTTGGGAACAATGTCAAGTAGAGTAAAGGTGTCTTATTTTACCAGGCGAAGTTAGGGCTAAGAAGCCTTCTCTAACACTTAACCTGGGGACCACCGGCTTAAAGTTAACTTCCGAACCACCACCAATGGCCGGGCAGGCGGGCTGCTTGTAAGGACAGGATCGTCGCTGCTCAGTGGACACCCATCCCAGCAGCAGCCACGCTTGACGTTGCTTGATCTGGTTATCTTGCGATAACCGCTGTACCCGCGACACTACGCCATTGGCATAATGTGTTTATTATGGTTCACTTTATTTTAGGAGCTAATCTAATCCATCGTGAATTTCGAATGGACCCGTACAATTTTTATTGTAACCTGCCTTTTTTGGTCTGTCAAGCTGTAGACTACTGGCCAAAGTAAATGATCAGGCAGGTAATAAAGTTCTATCTATTGGAAAACCCACAGATCCAGATGAAAGCTGTCATAGAATCCTTATAGACTTCAAGTGAAGCTACTGTTGCACTTGGAAGATCAGACCTTATATTTGTACACCTGTTAACTGGACATTGCAACTGAACTACCATCTGTATAAGATGTAGAATTTCCGAATGGGACGTATTTTGCATCTGTAGAGAGTCCATTCTACACGTCATTCGTCACTGAGAAGCGATTGCGCTGCTGCCGTGGGATATTTAGCTACTTGAGACGTCTTCGGCTTTATTAAAAGCCTCAAAATGACATGGAGAGTCGAGGTGACAGAGGTCTTTTCTTGCTTAATTGATCCTCTATACCGTATCATAATATTTTTGATAGATAAAAAAATCACTGAGTTGTCATAGCTTATGGTGTTTCAATTCAACGTGGAATCGAGATCCTGCACCTCCAGGCCGACAAGACCGGGATCGGGGCCTCCGTGCGTGTTGCCCGGAGTTCTCATTCCGGCCAGCGGTCGCCCGCGCCCCCGTTTTTTTGTCTATTGTTGTTTTTTTTCTGGAGTTGTAATTTGAATGAGGTGCTGCACGGCGCGGCGCGGCGCTGCGCGGTGGTAAGGCGGGGACAAAAGCTGGGGACGGCCGCGATTGGCCTCGGTGGCCGATGGCCTAGGTTTTTGCCTCGGTTCCTCGACCTCGCCTTGCCCGTTGTCCACTTCCACTCTGGTAGGTCCCGGGTTCGTTTCGTTTTCCTAGCGACAGTTAGTTACACCGCGATGGTTTTAGTTTTGTAGCGTTTTATACATTACAGTATTAGCAAATTGAGACTGCTGAAGGGGCCCAGGTAGTTTTACAATGACACGCCCAGACTCCACACTAAGTGCAGGGAATAGTACCGGCCGCATTACCACGCTATTAGTGTTCTTCCCCAATCAAACCCATATATTTTATTCTAAAGCGATTAGTACATAAAAACATTATAGTAAAAAATTCTACAAAAATGTAAAAATACACTGAAACTTTCACATAGTACTACTTAGTCATGAGTGTATTAGAGTGCGTATGTATTATAAACGCTTGATCATGTAAAACTGGTGGAGCACGCTTGTGCAAGCTTGCCTGTACAAACAAAATTTGAAGGAAAGCGTAGAACAAATGGCGTCTTGTAGGTGTTGGTAACTCCGATCAGGAAAGAAATAAAATCGTTTTTACTATCAAGCTTGTTTACTGTTCAGTTGGTTTTGGAGTAGTGTCAGTACAACCGTCTAAGTTGTTTGAAATAGTTTTTTCGGAGTTACTTGAAATTTAACATGAGTTGCTTTAGGAACCATAAGTATTTCTTCAGAAACACATATTTCAAAGTTGGAATTTTTGAGCTATTCTTCCCAATACGTAACAGAATGTGCCTGGCATCATCCTAAAATATTCATAAAACCTATCTGGCTGCTGAAAGTAGATCTGGAAAAATACAAGCATACTCCCTGTCATCTTCTCGGTCCACATAATATTCATTTTAACCCACTCATATCTTTTCAACATCTAACAGTAAAACACTTTAAAACTCAAGCCATATGTCAAGCACAACGTCCTCATCGTCTGACAGCTCCATTTCAACTATTGGGGTCGATCACTTGCAAAACTTTTTTGCAATTTGCACAAGCGGAAATGACAGGTGCCGGACTACTCCCAACCGTCTGCGCTCATGAGTATGGATGTGCGTGGGTGCGGGGAAGACTGCCTGGCCTTTCAGCCGCAATCCTTATTTGCTACAGTACTATAGTAGTAAACCTCCACGGATTATGAGATGTTGACACATCTTCTGTATTTTGAAATTGGCCAGTCATGTTTTTAGATTTCGATAAAATGTATATCTGCTAGTACTGTTGGTCAGCTAGACCAATGTAAATGTTATAAATAAACTCCATATTAGTTTTTTAGGGTTAATATAGATAAGTTGATAAAACTACAAAAATCGCATGCAGTCTGTGCCATTCTTAATTAAATTAAATAGACACAAATAAAATAAATTTATATTAGAAATCTCAATGCGAATGTTGAGTTTAGCTCCAGTCCACCTTCCTCTTACGTGCAGTATCTGAAATCTGATGCTTTTGCAAACGACTGCTTAAAGTCATGTTCGTCTGAAGGGATCCAAAAACAGTCGGGCGACGAAGAAACGAAGGTGCTCAAAACGAAACCCCCCGCATCGTTTTGACATCGGTGACACCCCAGTGATCATCATCAGATTTCAGATGATGTACGTAAGAGGAAAGGTGGACTGGAGCTATTGAAAAATTTGTACTAGAAATTGTATTAGAAATTTGTACCCATTGCGGTTCGAGTGTATAATTTCAAATTTAGCTTATCGGCATCTCTCATACATCTTAGCCTGTCAGTCGGCCGGCAAACAGGCATACAATATGTTACTGTAGCCTACAGTGCGATACTAGTGACACGAGCGTCCCCAGGCACAACACTCCATTACAGCCTAGACAATACAATTGAAGTAGTTTCCCCAAGGCGGTCACCTTGGCCTGTAGACGGTTTAGCCAATTGTAGTAGTAGTTATCGTCCACAATATTGTACGGGTCCAGTTGTTCCGTTATATGCGGT
>NW_025780525.1:0-37572 GCF_021130785.1 Homalodisca vitripennis | reverse complement strand
TCGGTTCGATGTAATACAAAGAACGTCATTTATGTATTTATATCAATAAATATATGCGTCATTATTGGTAATTGTGATACAATATAATAAACAATAATAATAATTTTGATACTTATTGATTGTTTCTATTGTGTACAATGCACATCTGTCGAATTCCTTTGAATTATCTTCAGGTACTTGTAAGTAATGGTTAATGTAGCAAATAAATAATTGAAACATAATTTTCATATGTTTTTACCTACATTGGTGACTAGATTTTAGTAATTTATTTTGTATGTAATCAATTTATATAGTTTATTCAAATGAAAAGTCTATTGAATCAAATACATTTTTTGTTAGGAAATCTTTGTCACCACCTTAGGTATAGAATATATATAATAGGAATGGTAATTTAACAACACCTTAGGTTAATTTTGGCACTTTTTTATACATTTTAAAATGTTCTAAAGCTGATAAAAGGTGACTGTTTTTGCACGTTTGGAAAATTTAAAAAATTGATCAAAAAAATAGGTGTCAAAAGTTGTTATTAGTGTATGTTATATCAAGATATATAGTTAGATATATATCAAACGCTTTTCGAGGCTATATCTTAAATAAAAATATACATAAGATATGGTGTTATTTTAGAAAAGCCTTAAAAATTTAAGATAATTTTTCGGCTCAGCATTCACAATCAAGTCAAACATGGCTGTGCATATGGGAGGGTGTAACAGGATATTTTCTTTCATCAGAAGGCTAGTTTTTCACATTTATGGTTCCTAATTTTTATTTACTAGAGACGCTATAAGCCAAGTATAATACTTCTAAACGTACTCTCTACTGTTTGAACAACTGAATCTTCCTCATCAAAGCTGATTTTATAATAGGTTTTTAAAAATTTTAGTTGCCTTTTAGAATATGTTAAAGGCCTAAAATCATAATGGAAAGACTATTTCATAACAAAGTGGTCTTTGGTCCTTGTTACGTTTCAAAATATTCAAATCAATGAGAATACTTTATTTTAATTTCATTTACATTGAATGATTTTTTTAACGCAAATAAATATCCAGATTTAATTGAAACACAGGTAGCAATGAAAAGGAAAACATTGGTTTTAATAGTACATCTTTGCGAGAGAGGCTTTTTTGAAAACAGAAACACTACAAACACAACCGTAATTTGTGTACGTAACCCTGACACTGTTGAAGTAACTGACGTACTTTCGTACTCATTCGTTTTTTTTTTTTATTTTTTTTTTTTTTTTTTTTTTTTTTTTTAATTAAAAAATTATAATTTTTTTTTTTTTTTTTTTTTTTTTTTTTTTTGTTTTTTTTTTGTTTTTAAATTTAACTTTACAACAAAGCAATGGATGGAATCTTTCGTAGAAGCTTCTCCAAAAATATGAAACAATGTTTATATTGTAATGTTTCGTAAAATGTAACACAAGAACCAATTAATTAAAGAATATTAATCATAAAACTTTTATAGCCAATTAATTCATTTAACTTTGAGATCCTTATTGAAACTAGACTAGTGACCTGTTTAAAATATTGTTAAACGTAAAAATGAAGGATTTTATTTGGTAAATAAATATTACTAATGTAACAGCCTATATTATGAAGTGGCGGTTTTGCTTCCCTATTACTAATTATGTGGTGTATTTATTGCTCAGTATTAAAATCCATGTATTCCATGAAAATTCTTTTGTTGAAAATTGATAAAACCAAAGCTGATTTTAACTAAAGAAAACAGTGAATTCCTCGTTAAAGGTACTAAGATTCATAGCGAGCAGTATAATATGAAAATATTTTAAAGGTAATATGAAAATCGAAAAAAATTTTAAGAACACTCAATCAAACTACTAAAACTGCATTGCACATAATCCAAGGTGACAGCAGAGCTGCCTATAGCGCTAGCTATAAGTCACTGGAGATAATAATAGCGATCAGCTCATCAAGTTTAAACACTCATCTACATGAACTGTATTTAAGCAGTAATTACTTATGTTACATACTAAGGTGTGACAAACAAAACAATAAATATGAAATCAGCCTAATATACGGAATTACTGAATGTGTGATTTTCCTCAGCAAATATCTTCCTTCTGGTTAGTATATACAATAGCATACTTGCATGACTAATTGTCATGATTTCATCTAGAAACCTTATCTTGACCATGCAAAGAGAAAGTATGCTTGGCTATATTACCTGTGTAGGTAAAATCAAAACCTACATGGTATAAGCATGTGATGGCAGAAATTTTAACAAACACGTGTTATAAAATATATATGAATATAGGTAACTTGTGTAGATGGCTTTTTTACCCTCACTATAGCCCATGAAGCGTCACAGTGTAATGTTTTACACGTTCCGTTGGTACCAAAATGGCGGGACAGTTTATTTTTATTTCTTTAATCGTGACCGTACAGTAGATGCAAAATTTCAAGTCTATATATAGCTTGTTTTTAAGCTTTGAAATGTGGGGATGGACAGACGTACAGACAAAACTTTCTAACACGCCCCCTCGAGTGATAGGCTTTACTAACGCTCAGTCAATAAAGGTTTATCAGAGTATTTAGTAGTCCAAGCTTAAGAACGTTTATTGAGATAGATGTGTGCAAAATGAATAAGCCTACGTTTTTTTTGTTTTTTAATACTTATTATTTTTTAATATTGTTGTGTTGGCAAAGAATTATTCATTGTGGAGAGTGGGTAGAATTGGTGGGTGATAAGATACGCTAAAACGAGAAGAGATAAGGACAGGCCCGGCCGCAACAGCGTACCGTTATCTACGTAATCCTGTTGTTTAATGTTTTGTGGATAACAGCTGAATCTGCCTTAGTGGCCTGTTAAATTATCGACATAGCTTCTATTTCTGTATTTACGGTTTTAATTCTCGAGGGACAGAACTGCTAATGGTTTTCAAGTTATGTTTTATTTTAAATGTTGTTTATTGGTTTGAGCGTTTGTTGATGCCTATCACTAGAAGGTCGTGACGAATAACTAATGAACGAACTGACTTAATAGAAATTTTAAATTTGCACAACAAGCTTTGATTATCATAAAGGAGACATCGAGTTCGATGGTGAGATAGTATGTTACTCTCACATATCTAAGCTGTCATCGAACAATTTTACATTGTGCTTAATGGTTAATTGCATACAGGAAAAAGAATAAATACATTTAGTAGAAAAACTGATGAAAGTCATAATTTATTTTTTATTATGTTGACCATGGGTAAAAACATGTAGCCTATTGAAATGAAGCATAGAGTTGAAATGTTGCAAGCGAAGTCTGTGAGGCGACTTTAGTTGGGGAATGTTTAGGGATATTAGAATATATGATTTTAATATTACAATTCATTGTGTGAATTTCGCAGTTTTTAAAGATCTTAACCAAAAGAACTAAAAGTATAAGAACGTTACAAAATTGGGAGATTTTTATCATTTGGACTGCTTGTGACTGATGATCCCAATCAATCAGCAGAGTGTTCTAAATATTATAAATTTTATTTTATTTGATGGTTTTCTGTTCTTATATTGGATGGAATGTTCAGAAGATTTTATGTAAAAAGATTTATGTTTTTAATTCTGAAGTTCAATTTTCAGTATATAAAGTTCCAACTAAATTCAAAATGTTTTATACGTATTATCCCCCGGAACCCATTTTTAAAGGAGAAGGGAATTTCCTAATATTCGTATGATTAACACAAAAGAAGACCCCACAATCATTATGCAGGTGTTAAAAAGAAATGGGGCCAATTAGAGTATGTGCCGTGTAACACAAAACAGTTCACTTCCATAAGCTATAAACATTTCGTTCTGTTCATTATCCTAACAGGTTTAGCTTTCACTTCCGGTTTATTAAGGTTAACCAGGAAACGACTTTTAACCAGTTTTAGTGGTTGAAAATAATTAGCACAAGTTGAAATTATTTTGATTTATGTTTGCGTGTATAATAGTATATGCCCGCTAGTGTAAGAATTTATTTCCCACTAATATATTTATTAATATTGCACTTAACTATAATAATAAAACTAATATTAAAAATACCAAATGAATATTTCTCAGTCGTAAAATTTATTTATATTTATTTTATTAAACATGATTTATAACGGCGTACAATCCTTTATTACAACATGTAAGTTTATAATAGTTCAACTCGCCTTCGGCTCGCTGGGGGCTACGCCCCCAGGCCCCCAAAGTAAACGCTTGGCAAATTCGGGTATAAGCGGAATTCGGTGACTGGTTAAGTCCGGACATTAAGTAAATGACAAGGGATTTAAAAATTGAACCTTTTTCATAGATTTTTTTCCGGATTCGTAAAAACTTTTGACTTTTGAGGGCATTTTTGGCGGTTAAACCGTTTAGAGATACGACAAAAAGTGACTGGACCTTTCTTGTTGGAAATTTAATTTTGTCTTTCGATTGTGCCCTCAGATCTGAATCTACGACCTATGGTTTAGCCAGAAATGAGCTCGGGAGAAAAGTCTGCACGGGTCAGCTATCTTGAATTGTTTAGTATAAACATAATAAAAACCGACCCTCAAGGCAGTATTTTAAGTCGAACAGGGGGTTTAATATCACCAGGAGACTATCTAGTCAAGGCGAGAAATTCCCTGGGTGGGTGATTAATGTTAAGGAGGTTAAGACAAGAGGGGGTTTAATTTTCGTCAGGATATTGTCTGGTCATATGAACAAATTCCCAGGGGGGTTAACGTTACCGGGGGATAAGTCTCCAGGGGGTTATCTGGTCATACCAGGATCTTCCCAGGGGGGGGGTTAAGAGATTTGGTGACTGGTAAAATTCGGACATGAGGTCATGGCAGGAAATTCCCTGGGGGGGTTTAATGTTACCAGGGGGGTTAACACAATCAGGGGGTTGAATGTACAGGAGGTTATCAGGTCATACGCAGAAAATCCCCGGGGGGGGGTGTTAATATTACCGGGGTTTAATGACACACTTGGGCCTTTTTTAGAGGGTATTGTGTCTGTGAACATAATAAAATATTCCTCTGTCCCTATCCTACTATTGACGCTTAGCTAACGCTCAGCCCAACTCCCGAAGTCACTGAACCTTTTCTGTAGATCACGTGATTTCCTAAATCCCGTTTTAAAATTTGTTTTGAGTTTACGACCAACCGTTTAGCCGCTATCAAGCCCGGAATGTAAATTTTTAGGCGAAAATGTCCAATATTTTCACTTAATCGCGTTTTTGCGGTCAAACTAAGGGAAATATAGTAAAAAGTCACTGGACCTTTTTTTGTAGGTCCATCTTATTTTCCTAAATAAAACGTTAGTCTTATTTTGACCTCCGACCCAATGGTTTTCGCCGCTATCGACCCCAAAAACAAAAGTTTCGCGTAAAAGTTACAACAAAATTGTACATAATCACTTTTTTTCGGCCAAACCAATCGAGATAGGCAAAAGATTACTGTACCTTTTCTGTAGATCGCGCAATTTGCTAATTTTGATGGGTCAATCAGATTTGAGCTAACGACCAACGGTTCGGCCCGCTATCGGGCTTGAAACATTATTTTTATCGAAAAAATCTCTGGAATTTCAAATGTTTCGAGCGTTTTTGTCGCTTAACCATGGAAGATAGAGCAAAAAGTCATTAGACCTTTTTTGTAGTTCACTTCATTTCCTGACCATGAATTTTCCGTCAGATCCGAGCTAGCTCCAACGGTTTCTGCACCGCTATCGGGCTTACAAAAAAAGATGCCTGCAGGGGTGAAGAATGCGCGATTTTTGGGAATTTTTTTTTTGAGGGGTTGAAAATGAAAAATTCTCACTTTTCGGGATTTTCCTGGTGGTTACACGTGGAAAGCTATCTGTGTACCAAATTTCAAGTCTCTAACTCATCTGGAAGTAGGTTAGAATTAGTATACGTGAGTGAGTGAGTGAGTCAGTCAGTCAGTCAGTTACACATGCGGTTGTATATATATTAGACTCGATCGCCTTCGGCTCGCTGGGGGCTACGCCCCCAGGCCCCCAAAGTAAACGCTTGCAAATTCGGGGATAAGCGGAATTCGGTGACTGGTTAAGTCCGGACATTAAGTAAATGACAAGGGATTTAAAAATTGACCTTTTTCATAGATTTTTTTCCGGATTCGTAAAAACTTTTGACTTTGAGGGCATTTTGCGGTTAAACCGTTAGAGATACGACAAAAAAGTGACTGGACCTTTCTTGTTGGAAATTTAATTTTGTCTTTCGATTGTGCCCTCAGATCTGATCTACGACCTATGGTTTTAGCCAGAAATGAGCTCCGGGAGAAAAGTCTGCACGGGTCAGCTATCTTGAATTGTTTAGTATAAACATAATAAAAAACCGACCTCAAGGCAGTATTTTAAGTCGAACAGGGTTTAATATCACCAGGAGACTATCTAGTCAAGGCGAGAAATTCCCTGGGTGGGTGATTAATGTTAAGGAGGTTAAGACAAGAGGGGGTTTAATTTCGTCAGGATATTGTCTGGTCATATGAACAAATTCCCAGGGGGGTTAACGTTACCGGGGGATAAGTCTCCAGGGGGTTATCTGGGTCATACCAGGATTCTTCCCAGGGGGGGGGTTAAGAGATTTGGTGACTGGTAAAATTCGGACATGAGGTCATGGCAGGAAATTCCCTGGGGGGGTTTAATGTTTACCAGGGGGGTTAACACATCAGGGGGTTGAATGTACAGGAGGTTATCAGGTCATACCAGGAAATCCCCGGGGGGGGGGTTAATATTACCGGGGGTTAATGACACACTTGGGCCTTTTTTTAGAGGGTATTGTGTCTGTGAACATAATAAATATTCCTCTGTCCCTATCTACTATTGACGCTTAGCTAACGCTCAGCCAACTCCCGAAGTCACTGAACCTTTTTTCTGTAGATCACGTGATTTCCTAAATCCCGTTTAAAATTTGTTTTGAGTTACGACCAACCGTTTAGCCGCTATCAAGCCCGGAATGTAAAATTTTTAGGCGAAAATGTCCAATATTTTCACTTAAATCGCGTTGTTGCGGTCAAACTAAAGGGAAATATAGTAAAAAGTCACTGGACCTTTTTTGTAGGTCATCTTATTTCCTAAATAAAACGTTAGTCTTAATTTTGACCTCCCGACCAATGGTTTCGCCGCTATCGACCCCAAAAACAAAAGTTTTCGCGTAAAAGTTACAACAAAATTGTACATAATCACGTTTTTTTTTCGGCCAAACCAATCGAGATAGGGGCAAAAGATTACTGGACCTTTTCTGTAGATCGCGCAATTTGCTAATTTGATGGGTCAATCAGATTTGAGCTAACGACCAACGGTTCGGCCGCTATCGGCTTGAAACATTATTTTTATCGAAAAAATCTCTGGAATTTCAAATGTTCGAGCGTTTTGTCGCTTAACCATGGGAAGATAAGAGCAAAAAGTCCCCCCATTAGACCTTTTTTGTAGTTCACTTCATTCCTGACCATGAATTTTCCGTCAGATCCGAGCTAGCTCCAACGGTTCGCCCGCTATCGGGCTTACAAAAAAATTGCCTGCAGGGGTGAAGAAATGCGCGATTTTTTGGGAAATTTTTTTGAGGGGTTGAAAATGAAAAATTCTCACTTTTCGGGATTTTCCTGGTGGTTACACGTGGAAAGCTATCTGTGTACCAAATTTCAAGTCTCTAACTCATCTGGAAGTAGGTTAGAATTAGTATACGTGAGTGAGTGAGTGAGTCAGTCAGTCAGTTACACATGCGGTTGTATATATATTAGACTCGCCTTCGGCTCGCTGGGGGCTACGCCCCCAGGCCCCCAAAGTAAAACGCTTGCAAATTCGGGATAAGCGGAATTCGGTGACTGGTTTAAGTCCGGACATTAAGTAAATGACAAGGGATTTAAAAAATTGACCTTTTTCATAGATTTTTTTCCGGATTCGTAAAAACTTTTGACTTTGAGGGCATTTTGCGGTTAAACCGTTAGAGATACGACAAAAAGTGACTGGACCTTTCTTGTTGGAAATTTAATTTTGTCTTTCGATTGTGCCCTCAGATCTGATCTACGACCTATGGTTTAGCCAGAAATGAGCTCGGGAGAAAAGTCTGCACGGGTCAGCTTATCTTGAATTGTTTAGTATAAAACATAATAAAAACCGACCTCAAGGCAGTATTTTAAGTCGAACAGGGGTTTAATATCACCAGGAGACTATCTAGTCAAGGCGAGAAATTCCCTGGGTGGGTGATTAATGTTAAGGAGGTTAAGACAAGAGGGGGTTTAATTTCGTCAGGATATTGTCTGGTCATATGAACAAATTCCCAGGGGGGTTAACGTTACCGGGGGATAAGTCTCCAGGGGGTTATCTGGTCATACCAGGATCTTCCCAGGGGGGGGGTTAAGAGATTTGGTGACTGGTAAAATTCGGACAATGAGGTCATGGCAGGAAATTCCCTGGGGGGTTTAATGTTACCAGGGGGGTTAACACATCAGGGGGTTGAATGTACAGGAGGTTATCAGGTCATACCAGGAAATCCCCGGGGGGGGGTTAATATTACCGGGGGTTAATGACACACTTGGGCCTTTTTTAGAGGGTATTGTGTCTGTGAACATAATAAATATTCCTCTGTCCCTATCTACTATTGACGCTTAGCTAACGCTCAGCCAACTCCCGAAGTCACTGAACCTTTTCTGTAGATCACGTGATTTCCTAAATCCCGTTTAAAATTTGTTTTGAGTTACGACCAACCGTTTAGGCCGCTATCAAGCCCGGAATGTAAATTTTTTAGGCGAAAATGTCCAATATTTTCACTTAATCGCGTTTTGCGGTCAAACTAAGGGAAATATAGTAAAAAGTCACTGGACCTTTTTTGTAGGTCATCTTATTTCCTAAATAAAACGTTAGTCTTATTTATGACCTCCGACCAATGGTTTCGCCGCTATCGACCCCAAAAACAAAAGTTTCGCGTAAAAGTTACAACAAAATTGTACATAATCACGTTTTTTTTTTCGGCCAAACCAAATCGAGATAGGGCAAAAGATTACTGGACCTTTTCTGTAGATCGCGCAATTTGCTAATTTGATGGGTCAATCAGATTTGAGCTACGACCAACGGTTCGGCCGCTATCGGGCTTGAAACATTATTTTTATCGAAAAAATCTCTGGAATTTCAATGTTCGAGCGTTTTGTCGCTTAACCATGGAAGAATAGAGCAAAAAGTCATTAGACCTTTTTTGTAGTTCACTTCATTTCCTGACCATGAATTTTCCGTCAGATCCGAAGCTAGCTCCAACGGTTATCGCCCTCCACTATCGGGCTTAACAAAAAATGCCCTGCAGGGGTGAAGAAATGCGGCGATTTTTTGGGAAAATTTTTTTTGAGGGGTTGAAAATGAAAGAAATTCTCACTTTTCGGGATTTTTCCTGGTGGTTTACACGTGGAAACAGACTATCCTGTGTTACCAAATTTCAAGTCTCTAACTCATCTGGAAAGTAGGTTAAAATTAGTTATACGTGAGTGAGTGAGTGAGTCAGTCATTCGAGTCAGTTTACACATGCGGTTTGTATAGTATATTAGACTCCACGCACATCGCCTTCGGCTCGCTGGGGCTACGCACCCCAGGCCCCCAAAGTAAACGCTTGCAAATTCGGGGAATAAGCGGGAATTCGGTGACTGGTTAAAGTCCGGACATTCAAGTAAATGAGATCAAGGGGATTTAAAAATTGACGCTTTTTCATAGAATTTTTTTCCGGATTCGTAAAAACTTTTTGACTTTGAGGGCATTTTTGCGGTTAAACCGTTAGAGATACGACAAAAAGTGACTGGACCTTTCTTGTTGGAAATTTAATTTTGCGTCTTGTCGATTGTGCCCTCAGATCCTGATCTCACCTAGCGACCTATGGTTTAGCCAGAAATGATCTCGGGAGAAAAGTCTTGCACGGGTCAGCTATCTTGAATTGTTTTAGTATACAACATAATAAAAACCGACCTCAAGGCAGTATTTTAAGTCGAACAGGGGTATTAATATCACCAGGAGACTATCTAGTCAAGGCGAGAAATTCCCTGGGTGGGTGATTAATGTTAAGTGATGTTGAAGACAAGAGGGGGTTTAATTTCAGTCAGCATAATGTCTGGGTCATATGAACAAATTCCCAGGGGGTTAACGTTACCGGGGGATAAGTCTCCAGGGGGTTATCTGGTCATACCAGGAATCTTCCCCAGGGGGGGGTTAAGAGATTTGGTGGACTGGTAAAAATTCGACATAGAGGTCCATGGGCGAGTAAATGTCCCTGGGGGGGTTTAATGTTACCAGGGGGGTTAACTACATCAGGGGTTGAATGTACAGGAGGTTATTCCAAGGTCATACCAGGAAATCCCCGGGGGGGGGGGGTTAATATTACCGGGGGTTTAAATGACACACACCCCCTTTTTTTTTTTTGGGCCTTTTTTAGAGGGTAATTGTGTCTGTGAACAATAATAAATATCTCCTCTGTCCCCTATCTACTATTCGACGCTATAAGCTAACGCTCAGCCAACGTCCCTGAAGTCACTGAACCTTTGTTCTGTAGGATCACGTGATTTCCTAAATCCTCGTTTAGAAAATTTGTTTTGAGTTACGACCAACCGTTTAGTAAGCCGCTATCAAGCCCGGAATGTAAATTTTTTAGGCGAAAATGTCCAATATTTTCCCACTTAATCGCGTTGTTGCGGGTCAAACTAAGGGAAATATAGTAAAAAGGTCACTGGACCTTTTTTGTAGGTCATCTTAATTTCCTATAATAAAACGTTAGTCTGTATTTTTGACCTCCGACCAATGGTATTCGCCGCTATCGACCCCAAAAACAAAAGTTTCGCAGTAAAAGTTACAACAAAATTGTTACATAATCACGTTTTTTCAGGGCCAAACCAATCGAGATTAGGGCAAAAGATTATCTGGACCTTTTCTGTAGAATCGCGCAAATTTGCTAATTTGATGGGTCCAATCATATTTGAGCTACGACCAACGGTTCGGCCGCTAATCGGAGCTTGAAACATTATTTTTATCGAAAAAAATCTCTGGAATTTCCAATGTTTCGAGCGTTTTGTGGTCGCTTAACCATGGAAGATAGAGCAAAAAGTCATTAGACCTTTTTTGTAGTTCACTTCATTCCTGAACCATGAATTTTCCGTCAGATCCGAGCTAGCTCCAAGCGGTTCGCCCGCTATCGGGCGTTACAAAAAATGCCTGCAGTGGTAAGAATGCGCGATTTTTTTGGGAATTTTTTTGAGGGGTTGAAAATGAAATAAATTCTCACTTTATCGTCCGGGATTTTCCTGGTGGTATTTGTAAAAACCCACGTGGAAAGCTATCTGTGTACCAAAATTTTCAAGTCTCTAACTCCATCTGGAAGTAGTTAGAAATTAGCTAGACGTGAGTGAGTGAGTGATCAGTCAGTCAGTCAATTACACATGCGGTTGTATATATATTAGACTCGTCGCCCTATCGGCTCGCTGGGGGCTACGCCCCCAGGCCCCCAAAGTAAACGCTTAGCAAATTCGGGATAAGCGGAATTCGGTTGACTGGTTAAGTCCGGACATTAAGTAAATGACAATGGATTTTAAAAATTGGAACCTTTTTCATTAGATATTTTTTCCGGATCTCGGATAAAACTTTTGACTTTGAGGGCATTTTGGCGGTTAAACCGTTAGAGATACGACAAAAAGTGACTGGAACCGTTTCTTGTTGGAGAATTTAATTTTCGTCCGTTCGGATTGTGCCCTCAGATCTGATGCTACGAACTATGGTTTTAGCCTAAATGAGCTCGGGAAGAAAAGTCATGCACGGGTGCAGCTATCGTGAATTGTTGAGTATAAACATAATAAAAAAACCGACCTCAAGGCAGTATTTTAAGTCGAACAGGGGTTTTAATATCACCAGGAGAACCTATCTAGTCAAGGCGAGAAATTCCCTGGGTGGGTGATTAATGTTAAGGAGGTTAAGACAAGAGGGGGTTTTGAATTTCGTCAGGATATTGTCTGGTCATTATGAACAAATTCCCAGGGGGGTTAACGTTACCGGGGGATAAGTCTCCCAGGGGGTTATCTGGTCATACCAGGAATCTCTACCCAGGGGGGGGTTAAGCAGGATTTGGTCGACTGTAAAATTCGGACTATGAGGTCCATTGGCAGGAAATTCCCTGTGGGGGTTTAAAATGTTACCAGTGGGGGGTTAACACATCAGAGGGTATTTGGAATGTACAAGGAGGTTTATCAGGTCATACCAGAAATCCCCCCGGGGGGGGTGTTAAGTATTACCGGGGGTTAGATGACCCACACTTGGGCCCTTTTTTTTTAGAGGGTATTGTGGTCCTGTGAACAATAATAAATATTCCTCTGTCCCTATCTACTATTGACGCTATAGCTAACGCTCAGCACCCAACTCCCGAAGTCATCTGAACCTTTTTCTGTAGATCACGTGGATTTCCTAAATCCCGTTTAAAATTTTGTTTTGAGTTACAGACCCAACCGTTTAGCCGCTAATCAAGCCCGGAATGTAAATTTTTAGGTCGAAAAATGTCCAATATTTTCACATTAATCCGCGTTTTGCGGTCAAACTAAGGGAAATATAGTAAAAAGTTCACTGGACTATTTTTATTTTGTTAGGTCATCTTATTTCCTAAATAAAACGTTAGTCTTATTTTGACCTCCGACCAATGGTTTTCGCCGCCTATCGACCCCAAAAACAAAAGTTTCGCGTAAAAGTTTATCAACAAAATTGAGTACATAATCACGTTTTTTCGGCCAAACCAATCGTAGTATAGGGCAAAAGATTACTGGACCTTTTCTGTAGATCGCGCAAATTTGCTAATTTTGATGGGTCAATCAGCATTTTGAGCTAACGACCAATCGGTTTCCGGCCAGCTATCGGGCTTGAAACATTATTTTTAATCTGAGAAAAAATTCTCTGGAATTTCAAATGTTCAGAGCGTTTTGTCGCTTAACCAATGGGAAGATAGAGCAAGAAAAAGTCATTAGACCTTTTTTGTAGTTCACTTCATTACCTGACCATGAATTTTCCCGTCAAGATTCCGAGCTAGCTCCAACGGTTCCGCACCGCCTATCGGGCTTACAAAAAATGCCTGCAGGATGAAGAATGCGCGATTTTTTGGGATTTTTTTTGAGGGGTTTGTAAAAATGAAAAATTCTCACTTTTCGGGATTTTCCTGGTGGTTACACGTGGAAAAGCTAATCTGTGTACACAAAATTTCACAAAGTGCTCTTAACTCATCTGGAAGTAGGTTGTAGAATTAGTATACGTGAGTGAGTGAGTATCCAGTCCTCAGTCAGTTACACGATGCGGTTGTATATATATTTAGACTCGCCTTCGGCTCGCTGGGGGCTACGCCCCCAGCGGCCCCCAAAGTAAAAACGCTTGCAAATTCGGTGGATAAAGCGGAATTCGGTGACTGGTTAAGTCTGCCGGACATTAAGATAAATGACAAGGGATTTAAAAATTGACCTTTTTCATAGATTTTTTTCCGGATTCGTAAAAACTTGTATGACTTTGAGGGCATTTTGCGGTTAAACCGTTTAGAGATAACCGACAAAAAGTGACTGGACCTATTTCTTGTTGGAAATTTAAATTTTGTCTTGTCGATTGTGCCCTCAGATCGTGATCTACGGACCTATGGTTTAGCCAGAAATGAAGCTTCGGGAGAAAAGTCTGCACGGGTCAGCTATCTTGAATTGTTTAGTATAAACAATAATAAAAACCGACCCTTCAAAGGCAGTATTATTAAGTCGAACAGGGGGGGGGGTTTAATATCACCAGGAGTATTATCTAGTCAAGGCGAGAAATTCCCTGGGTGGGTGATTAATGTTCACAGGAGGTTAAGACAAGAGGGGGTTTAATTTCGTCATGATATTAGTCTGGGTCATAATGGAACAAATTCCCAGGGGGGTTAACGTTACCGGGGGATAAAGTCCTCCAGGGGGTTATCTGGTTCATAGCCAGGATCTTCCCAGGGGGGGGGGGGTTAAGAGATTTGGTGACTGGTAAAATTCGGGACATGAGGTCATGGCAGGAAATTCCCTGGGGGGGTTTTAATGTTACCAGGGGGTTTAACAATCAGGGGGTTAATGTACCAGAGGTTATCATCATACCATGAATCCCCGGGGGGGGTTTAATATTACCGGGGGTTAATAACACACTTGGCCTTTTTTAGAGGTATGTGTCTTGTGGAACATACTAAATATTCCTCTGTCCCTATCTACTATTGACGCTTACTACGCTCAGCCAACTCCCGAAGTCACTGAAACCTTTTTGTAGATCACGTGAAATATTCCTAAATCCGTTTAAAATTTGTTTTTGAGTTACGACCAACGCGTTTAGCCGCATCAAGCCCGGAATGAAATTTTTAGCAAATGTCCAATATTTTCACTTAATCGCGTTTTGGCGGTCAAACTAAGGAAATATATAAAAAGACACTGGACCTTTTTTTGTAGGTCATCTTATTTCCTAAATAAAACGCTTAGTCTTATTTTGACCTCCGACCAAAGGTTTCGCCGCTACGACCCCAAAAAACAAAAGTTCGCGTAAAAGTTACAACAAAATTGTACATAATCACGTTTATTCCGGCCAAACCCAATCGATATAGGGGCAAAAGATTACTGTACCATTTCTGTAGATTCGGCGCAATTTGCTAATTTGATGGTCAATCATATTTGCCTACGACCAACGAACGCGCTATCGGCTTGAAACATTATTTTTATCGAAAAAATCTCTTGGAATTTCAAATGTTCGAGCGTTTGGTACGCTAACCATGGAAATAGAAGCAAAAATCATTAGACCTTTTTTGTAGTTCACGTTCATTCCTTACCTGAATTTTTCCCGTCAGATCCGAGCTAGCTCCAACGGTTCGCCCGCTATCGGCTTACAAAAAATGCCTGCAGATGAAGATATGCGCGATTTTATTTGGGATTTTTTTGAGGGGTGAAAATGAAAATTCTCACTTTTCGGATTTTCCTGGTGTTTACACGTGGAAACTAGTCTGTGTACCAAAATTTCAAGTCTCTAACTCATCCTGGAAGATGTTAGAATTAGTATACGTACGTGAGTGAGTGAGTGAGATCAGTCAGTCAGGGTCAGATTTACACATCGCGGTGTATATATATTAGACCGCCTTCGCTCGCTGGGGGCTACGCCCCAGGCCCCCAAAGTAAACGCTTGCAAATTCGGGATAAGCGAATTCGGTGACTGGTTAATCCGGACATTTAAGTAAATGACAAGTTATTTAAAAATTGACCTTTTCATAGATTTTTTTTCCGGAGTTCGTAAAAACTTTTGACTTTGGATGGCATTTTGGGCGGTAAACCGTTAGAGATACAACAAAAAGTATGGACCTTTCTTGTTGGAAATTTAATTTTGTCTTTCGATTTGTGCCCGTCGAGATCTGATCTACGACAATGGTTTTAGCCAGAAATGAGCTCGGGAGAAAAGTCTGCACGGGTCAGCTATCTTAATTGTTTAGTATAAACTAATAAAGAACCGACCTCAAGGCATTATTTTAAAGGTCCGAACAAGGGGTTTAATATCACCAGTGATACTATCTAGTCAAGGCGAGAAATTCCCTGGGTGGGGTGATTAATGTTAAGCGTGTTAAGACAAGAGGGTTGTTTAAATTTCGTCAGGAAATTGTCTGGTCATATGAACAAATTCCCAGTGGGGTTAACGTTTTACCGGGGAATAAGTCTCCAGGGGGTTATCTGTCATACCAGTATCTTCCCCGGGGGGGGTTACAGAGATTTGGTGACTGTAAAATTCGACATGAGGTCATGGCAGGAAATTCCCTGGGGGGTTTAATGTTACCAGGGGGGTTAACACCATCAGGGGGTTGACTGTTACAGGAGGTTATATCAGGTCAATACCAGAAATCCCCGGGGGGGGGGTTAATATTACCCGGGGGTTAATGAACAACACTTGGGCCTTTTTAGAGGGTATTGTGTCTGTGAACATAATAAATATTCCTCTGTCCCTATCTTAACTATTGACGCTTAGCTAACGCTCAGCCAACTCCCCGAAGTCCACTGAACCTTTTCTGTAGATCACGTGATTTCCTAAATCCCGTTTAAAAATTTGTTTTGAGTTTACGACCCAACCGTTGAGCAGCCGCTATTCAAGCCCGGAATGTAAATTTTTAGGCGAAAATGTCCAATATTTTCACTTAATCGGCGTTTATGCGGGTCAAAACTAAGGGAAATATAGTAAAAAGTCACTGGACCTGTTTTTTGTAAGGTCATCTTATTTCCTGAAATAAAAACGTTAGTCATAATTTTGACCACTCGACCAATGGTTTCGCCGCTATCGACCCCCAAAAACAAAAGTTTTCGCGTAAAAGTTACAACAAAATTGTACATAATCACGTTTTTCGGCCAAACCAATCGAGATAGGGCAAAAGATTACTGTACCTTTTCTGTAGATTCGCGCAATTTTGCTAATTTGAATTGGTCAAATCAGATTTGAGCTACGGACCAACGGTTCGGGCCTCTATCGGGCTTGAAACATAATTTTTATCGAAAAAAAATCTCTGGAATTTCAAATGTTTCGAGCGGTTTTTGGTCGCTTAAAAAAACCATGGAAGATAGAGCAAAAAGTCATTATCCTTTTTTGTAGTTCAATTCATTTCCTGACCATGAATTATCCGTCAGATCCGAGCTAGCTCCAAACGGTTCGCCCGCGTATCGGGCTTACAAAAAATGCCTGCAGGAGTGAAAGAATGCGTCGATTTTTTGGGAATTTTTTTGAGGGGTGTTGAAAATGAAAAAATCTCACTTTTCGGGATTTTTCCTGGTGGTTAAACGTGGATAAAGCTATCTGTGTACCAAATTTCAAGACTCTAACTCATCTGGAAGTTAGGTTAGAATTAGTATACGTGAGTGAGTGAGTGAGTCGTCAGTCAGTCAGTTACACATGCGGTTGTATATAAATTAGACTCGCCTTCGGCTCGCTGGGGGCTACGCCCCCAGGCCCCCAAAGTAAACGCTTTGCAAATTTCGGTGATAAGCGGAATTCGGTGACTGGTTAAGTCCGGACAATAAGTAAATGACAAGGGATTTAAAAATTGACGCTTTTTTCATAGATTTTTGTTCCGGATTCGTAAAAACTTTTGACTTTGAGGGCAATTTGGCGGTTAAACCGTTAGAGATACCGACAAAAAGTTAACTGGACCTTTCTAGTTGGAAATTTAATTTTGTCTTTCGATTGTGCCCTCAGATCTGATTCTACGACCTATGGTTTAGCCAGAAATTGAGCACGGGAGAAAAGTCTTCACGGGTCATGCTATCTTGAATGTTTTTTAGTATAAACCATAATAAAAACCGACCTCCAAGGCAGTATTTTAATTCGAACAGGGGTTTTAATCAATCACCAGGAGACTATCTAGTCCAAGCGAGAAATTCCCTGGGTGGGTGATTCATGTTTAAGGAGGTTAAGACAAGAGGGGGTTACTAATTTCGTCAGGATATTGTCTGGTCCATATGAACAAATTCCCAGTGGGGGTTAACGTTACCGGGGGATAAGTCTCCAGGGGGTTTATCTGGTCATAACAGGATCTTTCCAGGGGGGGGGGGGTTAAGAGATTTGAGACTGGTAAAATTCGGACAATAGGTCATGGCAGGAAATACCCTGGGGGGGTTTAATGTTACCAGGGGGGTATAACACATCAGGGGGTTGAAATGTACAGGAGGTTATCACCGGTCAAAAAAAACCCCAGGATATCTCCGGGGGTGGGTTAATATTACCGGGGGTTAATGACACACTTGGGGCCTTTTTTAGAGGGTATTGTGGTCCTTGTGAACATAATAACTATTCCTCTGTCCCCTATCTACTATTGACAGCTTAGCTAACGCTCAGCCAACTCCCGAAGTCACTGAACCTTTTCTGTAGATCACGTGTGATTTCCTAAATCCCCGTTTAAAATCTTGTTTTGAGTTACGACCAACAACGTTTTAGCGCGCTATCAAGCCCGGATATGTAAATTTTTAGGCGAAAATGTCCCAATATTTTACACTTAATCGCCGTTTTGCGGTCAAACTAAGGGAAATATAGTAAAAAAGTCCACTGGAAACCTTTTTTGTAGGTCCATGCTTATTTCCTAAATAAAACGTTAGTGCTTATTTTGACCTTCCGACCAATTGTTTTTCGCCCGCTAATCGAGACCCCAAAAACAAAAGGTTTTTCGCGTAAAAGTTACAAACAAAATTGTACATAATCACGTTTTTTTTTCGGCCAAACCAATCGAGAGTAGGGCCAAAAGATTACTGTACCTTTTCTGTAGATCGCGCAATTTTGCTAATTTGAATGGGTCAATCAGATTTGAGCTTAAATCGGACCAACGTTCGGCCGTCTATCCGGGCTTGAAACATTATTTTTTATCGAAAAAAATCTCTGGAATTTCAAATGTTCGAGCGTTTTGTCGCTTAAACCATGGAAGATAGAGCAAAAAGTCATTTAGACCTTTTTTTGTAGTTTCACTTTCATTCCTGACCATGAATTTTCCGTCCAATCCGAGCTAGCTCCAACGGTTCGCCCGCCTATCCGGGCTTTACAAAAAGATGCCTGCAGGAGTGAAGAAATCGCGCGATTTTTTGGGAATTTTTTTGAGGGGTTGAAAAATGAAAAATTCTCACATTTTCGGGGATTTTTCCTGGTGGTTACAACACGTGGAAAAAGCTATCTGTGTACCAAATTTTCAAGTCTCATAAACTCATCTGGAAGTAGTGTTAGAATTAGTATAACGTGGAGTGAGTGAGGAGTCAGCTCAGATCAGTCAGTCATTACACATGCCTGCGGTTGTATATATATTAGACTCGTCGCCTTCGGCCTCGCCTGGGGGCTACGCCCCCAGGCCCCCAAAGTAAACGCTTGCAAATTCGGGGATAAGCGGAATTCCGGTTGACTGGTTAAGTCCGGACATTAAGTAAATGACAAGGGATTTAAAAATTGACCTTTTTTCATAGATTTTTTTCCGGATTCGTCAAAGAAACCTTTTGACTTTGAGGGCATTATTTGCGGTTAAACCGTTAGAGATAACGACAAAAAGTGACTGGAAACCTTTCTTGTTGGAAATTTAATTTTGTCTTTCGATTGTGGCCCTCAGATACTGATCTACGACCTATGGTTTAGCCAGAAAATGAGCTCTGGGAGAAAAGTCTGCACGGGGTCAGGCTATCTTGAATTGTTTAGTATAAAACATAATAAAAACCGACCTCAAGGCAGTATTTTTAAGTCGAACAGGGGGTTTAATATCACCCAGGAGACTATCTAGTCAAGGCGAGAAATTTCCCTGGGTGGGGTGATTAAATATGGTTAAGGAGGCTTAAGACAAGAGGGGTTTAATTTCGTCCAGGATATTGTCTGGTCATATGAACAAATTCCCCCCCCAGGGGTTAACGTTACCGGGGGATAAGTCTCCAGGGGGTTATCCTGGTCATCACCAGGATTCTTCCCAGGGGGGGGGTTTAAGAGATTTGGTAGACTGGTAAAATTCGGACATGAGGTCATGGCAGGAAAATCCCTGGGGGGGGGTTTTAATGTTACCGATGGGGGTTAACACATCAGGGGGTTGAATGTACAGGAGGTTATCAGGTTCATACCAGGAAATCTCCGGGGGTGGGTATTAATATTACCGGGGGTTAATGACTACACTTGGGCCTTTTTTAGAGGGTATTGTGTCTGTGAAACATAATAAATATTCCTCTGTCCCTATCTAACTATTTGACGCTTAGAGCTAACGCTCAGCCCAACTCCCGAAGTACACTGAACCTTTTCTTCCTGTAGATCACGTGATTTCCTAAATCCCGTTTAAAATTTGTTTTGAGTTACGACTCAACCGTTTAGCCGCCGCTATCAGAGCCGGAATGTAAATTTTTAGGCGAAAAATGTCCAATAATTTTCACTTAATAAAAATCGCGTTTTGCGGTCAAACTAAGGGAAAATATAGTATAAAAGTCACTGGACCTTTTTTGTGGAAGGTCATCTTATTTCCTAAATAAAAACGTATTAGTCCTTATTTTGACCTCGCGAACCAATGGTATCTCGCCGCTATCGACCCCAAAAAACAAAAGTTTTCGCGTAAAAGTTACAACAAAATTGTACATAATCACGTTTGTCGGCCAAAACCAAATCGAGATAGGGGGCAAAAGATGTACTGTACCTTTTCTGTGGATCGGCGCAATTTGCTAATTTTGATGGGTCAAATCCAAAAAAAAGATTTGAGCTACGACCTAACGGTTCGGGCCGCTAAAACGGGCTTGAAACATTAATTTTTATCGAAAAAATCTCTGGAATTTCGAAATGTTCGAGCGTTTTGGGGTCGCTTAACCAATGGAAGATGAGAGCAAAAAGTCATTAGACCTTTTTTGGTAGTTCACTTCATTCCGTGACCATGATTTTTCCGTCAGATCCGAGCTAGCTCCAACGGTTCGCCCGCTAATCGGGCTTACAAAAAAAATGCCTGCAGGAGTGAAGAATGCGCCGATTTTTGGGAATTTTTTTGAGGGGTTTGAAAATGAAAAATTCTCACTTTTCGGGGATTTTCCTGGTGGTTACACGTGGAAAAGCTATCTAGTGTACCCAAATTTCAAGTCTCTAACTCATCTGGAAGTAGGATTAGAAATTAGTATACCGTGAGTGGAGTGAAGTGAGTCAGTCAGTCAGTCAGTTACAAAACATGCGGTTGTATATATATTAGTAGACTCGCCTTCGGCTCTGCTGGGGGACCTACGCCCCCCAGGCCCCCATGAAGTAAACGCTTGCAAATTCCGGGGATAAGCGGTTAAATTCGTTGACTGCTTTAAGTCCGTACATTAAGTAAAAGACAAGGGATTTAAAAATTTGACCTTTTTCATAGAATATTTTTAGTATTTTTTTCCGGATTCGTAAAAACTTTTGACTTTGAGGGCATTTTGCGGTTAAACACCGTTAGAGATACGACAAAAAAGGGACTGGACCTTTCTTGTTGGAAATTTAATATTGTCTTTCGATTGTGCCCTCAAGGATCTGATCTACGACCTATGGTTTAGCCCGAAATGAGCTCGGGAGAAAAGTCTGCCACGGGTCAGCTATCTTGAATTGTTTTAGTATAAACATAATACAAAACCGACCTCAAGGCAGTATTTTAAGTCGAACAGGGGGTTAAATAATGCACCAGGAGACTATCTAGTCAAGGCGAAGAAATTCCCTGGGTGGGGTGATAAATGTTAAGGAGAGTTAAGACAAGAGGGGGTTTAATTTCGTCAGGATATTGTCTGGTCATATGAACAAATTCCCAGGGGGTTAATAACGTTACCGGGGGATAAGTCTCCAGGGGGTTATCTGGTCATACCAGGATCTTCCCCCGGGGGGGGTAAGAGGGATTTGGTGACTGTTAAAATTCGGACATGAGGTCATTGCAGAAAATTCCCTGGGGGGGTTAAATGTTACCAGGGGGGTTAACACATCAGGGGGTTGAGAATGTACAGGAGTTTATCAGGATCAGTCATACCAGGAAATTCCCGTGGGGGGGGGGTATAATATTACCGGGGGTTAAATGACACACTTGGTGCCTTTTTTAGAGGGTATTGTGTCTGTGAAACATAATAAATATTCCTCTGTCCCTATCTACTATTGCAACGCTTAGGCTAACGCTCAGCCAACTCCCGAAGTCATACAGAACCTTATCTGTAGATCACGTGATTGTCCTAAATCCCGTTTAAAAGTTGTTTTGAGTTACGACCAACCGTTTAGCCGCTATCAAGCCCGGAATGTAAATTTTTAGGCGAAAAATGTTCCAATATTTTCCACTTAATCGCGGTTTTGGCGGTCAAACTAAGGGAAATATAGTAAAAAGTCACTGGACCTTTTTTGTAGGTCATCTTATTACCTAAATAAAACGTTAGTCTTATTTTGACCTCCGACCAATGGGTTTTCGCCGCTATCGACCCCAAAAACAAAAGTATCGCGTAAAAGTTACAACAAAATTGTACTTAATCACGTTTTTTCGCCAAACCAATCGAGATAGGGCAAAAGATTACTGTACCTTTTCTGTAGATCGCGCAATTTGCTAATATGAGTGGGTCAATCAGAGTTGAGCTAACGACCAACGGTTCGGTCCGCTATCGGGCTTGAAAACATTATTTCATTATCGAAAAAATCACTGGAAGTTCAAAATGTTCGAGCGTTTTGTCGCTTAAACCATGGAAGATAGAGCAAAAATGTCATTAGACCTTTTTTGTAGTTCACCTCATTCCTGACCATGAATTTTCCGTCCAGATCCGAGCTTAGCTCCAACGGTTCGCCCGCCGCATCGGCCTTACAAAAAATGCCTGCAGGAGTGAAGAATGCGCGATTTATTTGGAATTTTTTTTAGGGGTTTGAAAATGGAAACATCTCACTTTTCCGGGATTTTCCTGGTGGTTACACGTGGAAAGCTATCTGTGTACCAAATTTCAAGTCTCTAACTCATCTGGAAGTAGGCTAGAATTAGTATACGTGAGTGAGTGAGTGATTCCAGTCAAGTCAGTCAGTTTACACATGCGGTTGTATAAATATTAGACTCGCCTTCGGCTCGCTGGGGGCTACGCCCCCAGGCCCCCTTATGGTTTACGCTTGGCCAAATTCGGGGATAAGCGGGAAAATTTTACGCTGCATATTCGGGATAAGAGGGCTTTTGGTGAACAGTATTAGACCGGACATGAGGTCATACCAGTAAATGTCCCGTGGTGGGGGGGGAATAAAGTTACCTGGGGGGTTTATGACACACCCCCAGCCCCCTTATGGGCGTTGCCAAATTAAGGGATAAGTGGAATTACGGAACAGTATTAGACCTATTTCATTGAATTTTTTCCAGTTTTTAAACCAAATTTTGACTTCAAAGGCCCTTTTTTGTGGCTTAACCGTTAGAGATACGAGCAAAAAGTGACTGGACCTTTCTTGTCGGAAATTTAATTTATAATCTTTCGATTTCCGTCGTCAGAAATTAGCTACGACGTCCTGGTTCAGCCAGTACGGAAGCTGTGGAAGAACAGGACTGCACTGTGGGTGGGCTATTGTGAATTGGTTTTAGTGTAAATATAAACAAAAACCCAACCCTGAAGTCCAAGAATTGTTTTTTAAGTTGTTTTAGGGTGTTTAATTTTCTCCAGAGGTTTATCTTGTCATGGCCAGGAAATTCCCGGGTGGGTGAGATTAATGTTAAAATGGGGGTTGGGACATCAGGGGGTTTAATTTAGTCAGGATATTTTCTGGTCATATGATAAAATTCCCGGGGGGGGTTAATGTTTTACAAAGGGGTTAATGAACACACGTGGGCCTATTATTAGAGGGTGTTGATGTCTTTGAACATAATAAAAAACACCTCTGTCCCTATCTACTATTGAAACTTCACTAACGCTCAGCCAACTCCCGACGTGGAGGGGGGTTTTAGTCACTCGTTAACGGAGTAATACAAGGTCAAGCTGGAACCAGCATGAATCGCACTAATTATAGTTGAAAAATTTAAAACACCTAAAAGTAACGACGAAGAATTTAGCCATTTAGAGCATTTATCAGGCTTACGGAAAGATAAACGACAGAAAAAGCTACTGAACCTTTTTTGTAGATCCTATGAATAGCTAGTTACAAAAAATTTTACATTTAAGCTAGGGCTAACGGTTCGGCCAATATCGAGCCCAGAAAGTAAGTTTTTGAGTGAAATTTTCAACATAATCACGTTTTTACGGCTAAACCATGGAAGATAGAGGTAAAATGTCACTGGACCTTTTTTGTAGACCACATTGTTTCGTTATTTAAAATCCGATTTTTATTCTAACCCGACTTCAATGGTTTCCGCTAACACAGAGCCCCAGAAAACAATATCTCACGTAAAACGTAAAAAATCTATACTTTAAAACGCGTTATGCGGCCAAACCGTTGAATGATAGGGCAAAATGTTACTGAACCCTTTTTTGTAGATCACGTGATTTTCTAAATCCCATTGAAAAATTATTTTGAGCTACGACTAACCGTTTAGCCGCTATCGAGCCCGAAAGGTAAATTTTTAGGCGAAAATTTCAAAATATTTTAATGTAATCGCGTTTTGCGGTCAAACCGATGGAAGATAGAGCAAAAAGTCACTGGACCTTTTTTGTAGTTCACTTCATTCCTGACCATGAATTTTTCGTCAGATCGAAGCTAGCTCCAACGGTTCGCCCGCTATCGGACTTCAAAGAAAAGCCTGCAGGGGCAAAACAGGGGTTCAATTCTCGAATTTTTTTGAGGGGTTCAAAAGTAAAAAAGTCCGGTTTTCAGACTTTTCCCAGTGGTTTGAAGATACGTGCGACGTGCGTGCCAAAATTTCACGTTTTCCAGCACTTCTAGAAGTATGTTAGAATTTGTATACATCCTATCAGTGAGTCAGTGAGTCAGTTACACAATGCGGCTGTATATTATATAGGAATAACCGTTAGAGATACAAGAAAAAGTGAATGGACCTTTTTTGTCGAAAATTTGATTTTGTCTTTCGATTATGCCATCAGATTTAAGCTACGACCTATAATTTTAGGCAGTACAGAGCTTAGGACAAAAGGCTGCACTGGGCAGTTTAAAAAATATCACGTAAAACTTAAAAAAAATCAATACTTTAAAACGCGTTATGTTATGCAGCCAAACCGTTGAGGATAGGGCAAAATGTTACTGAACATTTTTTGTAGATCACGCAATTTTCTTAAATCCTTTTAAAAATTTGTTTTGAGCTACGACCAACCGTTTAGCCGCTATCGTGCACGAAAGGTAAATTTTTAGGCGAAAATTTCCAAATATTTTCACTTAATCACGTTTTGTGGCCAAACCAATGGAGATAGAGTAAAGAGTTACTGGCACATTTTTGTAGATTACCTCATTTCCTAACTCCAACGTCTGTCTTATTTCGACCTCCGTCCAATGGTTTTCGCCGCTATCGAGCCCGAAAACAAAAGTTTCACGTAAAAATTACAAAAACAATTGGACATAATCACGTTTTTTTTCGGCCGAAACCACTGGAGATACAGCAAAAAGTTACTGGACCTTTTCTGTAGATCGCGCAATTTGCTAATTTGATGGGGTCAATCAGATTTGAGCTACGACCTACCGTTCGGCCACTATCAGGCTCGAAACTTTATTTTAAGCAAAAAAATCTCTGGAATGTCCAAACATTCCCGCGTTTTGTCGCTTAACCACACGAGATAGGACAAAAAGTCACTGGACCTTTTTTTGTAGTTCACTTCATTCCTGACTAACGATTTTTTCGTCAGATTGAAGCTAGCTCCAACGGTTCACCCGCTATCAGGCTTACAAGAAATGCCTGCAGGGGTAAAGAATGCGCGATTTTTGAGGAATTTTTTTGAGGGGTTTAAAAGTAAAAACTCACGGTTTTCCAGAATTTTTCCTGTTGGTTATACGGCAAAAGGTACCTGCGTGCCAAATTTCAAGTTTCTAGCCCTTCTAGAAGTAGGTTAGAATTTGTATATATTATCAGTGAGTGAGTTACACATGCGGCTGTATAAGTATTTAGATCTTATGAATAGCTAGTTACAAAACATTTTACATTTAAGCTTAGGGCTAACGGTTTCGGCCAATATCGAGCCCAGAAGGTAAGTTTTTGAGTGAAATTTTTAAACATAATCACGTTTTACGGCTAAACCATGGAAGATAGAGTAAAATGTCACTTGACCTTTTTTTGTAGACCACATTGTTGCGTATTAAAATGCGATTTTTATTCTACCCTAACTTCAAAGGTTCCGCTAACAACAGAGCCCAGAAAACAATATCTCACGTAAAACGCAAAAAAACTATACTTTAAAATGCGTTATGCGGCCAAACCGTTAATGATAGGGCAAAATGTTACTGAACCTTTTTTTGTAGATCACGCAATTTTCTAAATCCCATTGAAAATTTGTTTTGAGCTACGACCAACCGTTTAGCCGCTATCGAGCCCGAAAGGTAAAATTTTTTGCCGAAAATTTCAAAATATTTTAATGTAATCGCGTTTTTGCGGCCCAAACCGAAGGAGATGGAGCAAAAAATCACTGGAACTTTTTTGTAGTTCACTTCATTCCTGACCATGAATTTTTCGTCAGATCGAAGCTAGCTCCAACGGTTCGCCCGCTATCGGGTTTTAAAGAAAAGCCTGCAAGGGCAAAAAGGGGTCACTTCGCGAATTTTTTTGAGGGGGTTCAAAATTAAAAAATTCCGGTTTTCAGACTTTTCCCGGTGGTTTGAAGACTCCAGCTAGGTGTGTGCAAAATTCGGTGTTTCCAGCACTTCTAGAAGTGGGTTAGAATTTGTATACCCTATCAGTGAGTCAGTCAGTCAGTTACATATGCGGCTGTATTATATATGGGATAACCGTTAGAGATACAAGAAAAAGTGAATGGACCTTTTTTGTCGAAAATTTGATTTTGTCTTTCGATTATGCCATCAGATTTAAGCTACGACCTATAATTTAGGCAGTACAGAGCTTAGGACAAAAGGCTGCACTGGGCAGTTTAAAAATGCTTCGTAAAACTTAAAAAATCAATACTTTAAAAACGCGTTATGCAGCCAAACCGTTGAGGATAGGGCAAAATGTTACTGAACATTTTTTTGTAGATCACGCAATTTTTAAATCCTTTTAAAAATTTGTTTTGAGCTACGACCAACCGTTTAGAGGAGCTATCGAGCCCTGAAGGTAAATTTTTAGGCGAAAAATTTTCCAAATATTTTCACTTAATCACGTTTTGCGGCCAAAACCAATGGAGATAGAGTAAAGAGTTACTGGCACATTTTTGTAGATTACCTCATTTCCTAACTCCAACGTCTGTCTTATTTCGACCTCCGTCCAATGGTTTAGTCGCCGCTATCGAGCCCGAAAACAAAAGTTTCACGTAAAAATTACAAAACAATTGGACATAATCACGTTTTTTCGGCCGAACCATGGAGATACAGCAAAAAGTTACTAGACCTTTTCTGTAGATCGCGCAATTTGCTAATTTGATGGGTCAATCAGATTTGAGGGACCTACCGTTCGGGCCACTATCAGGCTCGAAACTTTATTTTAAGCAAAAAAAATCTCTGGAATGTCAAACATTCCCGCGTTTTGGTCGCTTAACCACACGAGATAGGACAAAAAGTCACTGAGGACCTTTTTGTAGTTCACTTCATTCCTGACTAACGATTTTTCGTCAGATTGAAGCTAGCTCCAACGGTTCACCCGCTATCAGGCTTACAAGAAATGCACTGCAGGTAAAGAATGCGCGATTTGGAGGAATTTTTTTGAGGGGTTTAAAAGTAAAACTCACGGTTTTCAGAATTTTCCAATGTTGGTTATACAGGGCAAAAGGTAATGCGTGCCAAATTTCAAGTTTCTAGCCCGTTCTAGAAGTAGGTTAGAATTATGTATAGCATTTATCAGTGACGGAGTTACACATGCGGCTGCTATAAGTATTTAGATCTTATGAATAGCTACTTACAAAACATTTTACATTTAAGCTAGGGCTAACGGTTCGGCCAATATCGAGCCCAGAAAGGTAAGTTTTTGAGTGAAAATTTTAAACATTATAATCACGTTTTACGGCTAAACCATGGAAGATAGAGTAAAATTGTCACTTGACCTTTTTTGTAGACCACATTGTTGCGTATTAAAATGCGATTTTTTCTATTCTACCCTAACTTCAAAGGTTCCGCTAACACAGAGCCCAGAAAACAATATCTCACGTAAAACGCAAAAAAACTATACTTTAAAATGCGTTATGCGGCCAAACCGTTAATGATAGGGCAAAATGTTACTGAACCTTTTTTGTAGACCACGCAATTTTTCTAAATCCCATTGAAAATTTGTTTTTTGAGCTACGACCAACCGTTTAGCCGCTATCGAGCCCGAAAGGTAAATTTTTTTGCCGAAAATTTTCAAAATATTTTCAATGTAATCGCGTTTTGCGGCCAAACCGAAGGAGATGGAGCAAAAAATCACTGGAACTTTTTTGTAGTTCACTTCATTCCTGACCATGAATTTTTCGTCAGATCGAAGCTAGCTCCAACGGTTTCGCCCGCTATCGGGTTTTAAGAAAAAGCCTGCAAGGGCAAAAAAGGGGTCACTTCGCGCGAATTTTTTTGAGGGGTTCAAAATTAAAAAATTCCGGTTTTCAGACTTTTCCCGTGTGGTTTGAAGACTCCAGCTAGGTGTGTGCAAAATTTCGGTGTTTCCAGCACTTCTAGAAGTGGGTTAGAATTTGTATACCCTATCAGTGAGTCAGTCAGTCAGGTTTACATATGCGGCTGTATATTATATGGGATAAACCGTTAGAGATACAAGAAAAAGTGAATGGACCTTTTTTGTCGAAAATTTGATTTTGTCTTTCGATTATGCCATCAGATTTAAGCTACGACCTATAATTTAGGCAGTACAGAGCTTAGGACAAAAGGCTGCACTGGGCAGTTTAAAAATATCACGTAAAACTTAAAAAATCAATACTTTAAAACGCGTTATGCAGCCAAACCGTTGAGGATAGGGCAAAATGTTACTGAACATTTTTTGTAGATCACGCAATTTTCTTAAATCCTTTTAAAAATTTGTTTTGAGCTACGACCAACCGTTTAGCCGCTATCGTGCACGAAAGGTAAATTTTTAGGCGAAAATTTCCAAATATTTTCACTTAATCACGTTTTGTGGCCAAACCAATGGAGATAGAGTAAAGAGTTACTGGCACATTTTTGTAGATTACCTCATTTCCTAACTCCAACGTCTGTCTTATTTCGACCTCCGTCCAATGGTTTCGCCGCTATCGAGCCCGAAAACAAAAGTTTCACGTAAAAATTACAAAACAATTGGACATAATCACGTTTTTCGGCCGAACCACTGGAGATACAGCAAAAAGTTACTGGACCTTTTCTGTAGATCGCGCAATTTGCTAATTTGATGGGTCAATCAGATTTGAGCTACGACCTACCGTTCGGCCACTATCAGGCTCGAAACTTTATTTTAAGCAAAAAAATCTCTGGAATGTCAAACATTCCCGCGTTTTGTCGCTTAACCACACGAGATAGGACAAAAAGTCACTGGACCTTTTTTGTAGTTCACTTCATTCCTGACTAACGATTTTTCGTCAGATTGAAGCTAGCTCCAACGGTTCACCCGCTATCAGGCTTACAAGAAATGCCTGCAGGGGTAAAGAATGCGCGATTTTTGAGGAATTTTTTTGAGGGGTTTAAAAGTAAAAACTCACGGTTTTCAGAATTTTCCTGTTGGTTATACGGCAAAAGGTACCTGCGTGCCAAATTTTCAAGTTTCTAGCCCTTCTAGAAGTAGGTTAGAATTTGTATATATTATCAGTGAGTGAGTTACACATTGCGGCTGTATAAGTATTTAGATCTTATGAATAGCTAGTTACAAAACATTTTACATTTAAGCTAGGGCTAACGGTTCGGCCAATATCGAGCCCAGAAGGTAAGTTTTTGAGTGAAATTTTAAACATAATCACGTTTTACGGCTAAACCATGGAAGATAGAGTAAAATGTCACTTGACCTTTTTTGTAGACCACATTGTTGCGTATTAAAATGCGATTTTTATTCTACCCTAACTTCAAAGGTTCCGCTAACACAGAGCCCAGAAAACAATATCTCACGTAAAACGCAAAAAAACTATACTTTAAAATGCGTTATGCGGCCAAACCGTTAATGATAGGGCAAAATGTTACTGAACCTTTTTTGTAGATCACGCAATTTTCTAAATCCCATTGAAAATTTGTTTTGAGCTACGACCAACCGTTTAGCCGCTATCGAGCCCGAAAGGTAAATTTTTTGCCGAAAATTTCAAAAATATTTTAATGTAATCGCGTTTTGCGGCCAAACCGAAGGAGATGGAGCAAAAAATCACTGGAACTTTTTTGTAGTTCACTTCATTCCTGACCATGAATTTTTCGTCAGATCGAAGCTAGCTCCAACGGTTCGCCCGCTATCGGGTTTTAAAGAAAAGCCTGCAAGGGCAAAAAGGGGTCACTTCGCGAATTTTTTTGAGGGGTTCAAAATTAAAAAATTCCGGTTTTCAGACTTTTCCCGGTGGTTTGAAGACTCCAGCTAGGTGTGTGTGCAAAATTCGGTGTTTCCAGCACTTCTAGAAGTGGGTTAGAATTTGTATACCCTATCAGTGAGTCAGTCAGTCAGTTACATATGCGGCTGTATATATATGGGATAACCGTTAGAGATACAAGAAAAAGTGAATGGACCTTTTTTGTCGAAAATTTGATTTTGTCTTTCGATTATGCCATCAGATTTAAGCTACGACCTATAATTTAGGCAGTACAGAGCTTAGGACAAAAGGCTGCACTGGGCAGTTTAAAAATATCACGTAAAACTTAAAAAATCAATACTTTAAAACGCGTTTATGCAGCCAAACCGTTGAGGATAGGGCAAAATGTTACTGAACATTTTTTGTAGATCACGCAATTTTTTAAATCCTTTTAAAAATTTGTTTTGAGCTACGACCAACCGTTTTAGCCGCTATCGAGCCCGAAAGGTAAATTTTTAGGCGAAAATTTCCAAATATTTTCACTTAATCACGTTTTGTGGCCAAACCAATGGAGATAGAGTAAAGAGTTACTGGCACATTTTTGTAGATTACCTCATTTCCTAACTCCAACGTCTGTCTTATTTCGACCTCCGTCCAATGGTTTCGCCGCTATCGAGCCCGAAAACAAAAGTTTCACGTAAAAATTACAAAACAATTGGACATAATCACGTTTTTTCGGCCGAACCACTGGAGATACAGCAAAAAGTTACTGGACCTTTTCTGTAGATCGCGCAATTTGCTAATTTGATGGGTCAATCAGATTTGAGCTACGACCTACCGTTCGGCCACTATCAGGCTCGAAACTTTATTTTAAGCAAAAAAATCTCTGGAATGTCAAACATTCCCGCGTTTTGTCGCTTAACCACACGAGATAGGACAAAAAGTCACTGGACCTTTTTTGTAGTTCACTTCATTCCTGACTAACGATTTTTCGTCAGATTGAAGCTAGCTCCAACGGTTCACCCGCTATCAGGCTTACAAGAAATGCCTGCAGGGGTAAAGAATGCGCGATTTTTGAGGAATTTTTTTGAGGGGTTTAAAAGTAAAAACTCACGGTTTTCAGAATTTTCCTGTTGGTTATACGGCAAAAGGTACCTGCGTGCCAAATTTCAAGTTTCTAGCCCTTCTAGAAGTAGGTTAGAATTTGTATATATTATCAGTGAGTGAGTTACACATGCGGCTGTATAAGTATTTAGATCTTATGAATAGCTAGTTACAAAACATTTTACATTTAAGCTAGGGCTAACGGTTCGGCCAATATCGAGCCCAGAAGGTAAGTTTTTGAGTGAAATTTTAAACATAATCACGTTTTACGGCTAAACCATGGAAGATAGAGTAAAATGTCACTTGACCTTTTTTGTAGACCACATTGTTGCGTATTAAAATGCGATTTTTATTCTACCCTAACTTCAAAGGTTCCGCTAACACAGAGCCCAGAAAACAATATCTCACGTAAAACGCAAAAAAAACTATACTTTAAAATGCGTTATGCGGCCAAACCGTTAATGATAGGGCAAAATGTTACTGAACCTTTTTTGTAGATCACGCAATTTTCTAAATCCCATTGAAAATTTGTTTTGAGCTACGACCAACCGTTTAGCCGCTATCGAGCCCGAAAGGTAAATTTTTTGCCGAAAATTTCAAAATATTTTAATGTAATCGCGTTTTGCGGCCAAACCGAAGGAGATGGAGCAAAAAATCACTGGAACTTTTTTGTAGTTCACTTCATTCCTGACCATGAATTTTTCGTCAGATCGAAGCTAGCTCCAACGGTTTCGCCCGCTATCGGGTTTTAAAGAAAAGCCTGCAAGGGCAAAAAGGGGTCACTTCGCGAATTTTTTTGAGGGGTTCAAAATTAAAAAATTCCGGTTTTCAGACTTTTCCCGGTGGTTTGAAGACTCCAGCTAGGTTGTGTGCAAAATTCGGTGTTTCCAGCACTTCTAGAAGTGGGTTAGAATTTGTATACCCTATCAGTGAGTCAGTCAGTCAGTTACATATGCGGCTGTATATATATGGGACTCGCCTTCGGCTCGCTGGGGGCTACGCCCCCAGGCCCCCAAAGTAAACGCTTGCAAATTCGGGGATAAGCGGAATTCGGTGACTGGTTAAGTCCGGACATTAAGTAAATGACAAGGGATTTAAAAATTGACCTTTTTCATAGATTTTTTTCCGGATTCGTAAAAACTTTTGACTTTGAGGGCATTTTGGCGGTTTAAACCGTTAGAGATACGACAAAAAGTGACTGGACCTTTCTTGTTGGAAATTTAATTTTGTCTTCTCGATTGTGCCCTCAGATCTGATCTACGACCTATGGTTTAGCCAGAAATGAGCTCGGGAGAAAAGTCTGCACGGGTCAGCTATCTTGAATTGTTTTAGGTATAAACATAATAAAAAACCGACCTCAAGGGCAGTATTTTAAGTCGAACAGGGGGTTTAATATCACCAGGAGACTATCTAGTCAAGGCGAGAAATTCCCTGGGTGGGTGATTAATGTTAAGGAGGTTAAGACAAGAGGGGGTTTAATTTCGTCCAGGATATTGTCTGGTCCATATGAACAAAATTCCCAGGGGGGGTTAACGTTACCGGGGGGATAAGTCTCCAGGGGGTTATCTGGTCATACCAGGATCTTCCCAGGGGGGGGTTAAGAGATTTGGTGACTGGTAAAATTCGGACATGAGGTCATGGCAGGAAATTCCCTGGGGGGGTTTTAATGTTACCAGGGGGGTTAACACATCAGGGGGTTGAATGTACAGGAGGTTATCAGGTCATACCAGGAAATCCCCGGGGGGGGGTTAATATTACCGGGGGTTAATGACACACTTGGGCCTTTTTTAGAGGGTATTGTGTCTGTGAACATAATAAATATTTCCTCTGTCCCTATCTACTATTGACGCTTAGCTAACGCTCAGACGCTCAGCCAACTCCCGAAGTCACTGAACCTTTTCTGTAGATCACGTGATTTCCTAAATCCCGTTTAAAATTTGTTTTGAGTTACGACCAACCGTTTAGCCGCTATCAAGCCCGGAATGTAAATTTTTAGGCGAAAATGTCCAATATTTTCACTTAATCGCGTTTTGCGGTCAAACTAAGGGAAATATAGTAAAAAGTCACTGGACCTTTTTTGTAGGTCATCTTATTTCCTAAAATAAAACGTTAGTCTTATTTTGACCTCCGACCAATGGTTTCGTCGCCGCTATCGACCCCCAAAAACAAAAGTTTCGCGTAAAAGTTACAACAAAATTGTACATAATCACGTTTTTTCGGCCAAACCAATCGAGATAGGGCAAAAGATTACTGGACCTTTTTCTGTAGGGTAGATCGCGCAATTTGCTAATTTGATGGGTCAATCAGATTTGAGCTACGACCAACGGTTCGGCCGCTATCGGGCTTGAAACATTATTTTTTATCGAAAAAATCTCTGGAATTTCAAATGTTCGAGCGTTTTGTCGCTTAAACCATGGAAGATAGAGCAAAAAAGTCCATTAGACCTTTTTTGTAGTTCACTTCATTCCTGACCATGAATTTTCCGTCAGATCCGAGCTAGCTCCAACGGTTCGCCCGCTATCGGGCTTACAAAAAATGCCTGCAGGGGTGAAGAATGCGCGATTTTTTGGGAATTTTTTTGAGGGGTTGAAAATGAAAAATTCTCACTTTTCGGGATTTTCCTGGTGGTTACACGTGGAAAGCTATCTGTGTACCAAATTTCAAGTCTCTAACTCATCTGGAAGTAGGTTAGAATTAGTATACGTGAGTGAGTGAGTGAGTCAGTCAGTCAGTCAGTTACACATGCGGTTGTATATATATTAGACTCGCCTTCGGCTCGCTGGGGGGCTACGCCCCCAGGCCCCCAAAGTAAACGCTTGCAAATTCGGGGATAAGCGGAATTCGGTTGACTGGTTAAGTCCGGACATTAAGTAAATGACAAGGGATTTAAAAATTGACCTTTTTCATAGATATTTTTTCCGGATTCGTAAAAACTTTTGACTTTGAGGGCATTTTGTGCGGTTAAACCGTTAGAGATACGACACAAAAAGTGACTGACCTTTCTTGTTGGAAATTTAATTTTGTCCTTTCGATTGTGCCCTCAGATCTGATCTACGACCTATGGTTTAGCCAGAAATGGAGCTCGGGAGAAAAGTCTGCACGGGTCAGCTATCTTGAATTGTTTAGTATAAACATAATAAAAAACCGACCTCAAGGCAGTATTTTAAGTCGAACAGGGGGTTTAATATCACCAGGAGACTATCTAGTCAAGGCGAGAAATTCCCTGGGTGGGTGATTAATGTTAAGGAGTTAAGACAAGAGGGGGTTTAATTTCGTCAGGATATTGTCTGGTCATATGAACAAATTCCCAGGGGGGGTTAACGTTACCGGGGGATAAGTCTCCAGGGGGTTATCTGGTCATACCAGGATCTTCCCAGGGGGGGGGGTTAAGAGATTTGGTGACTGGTAAAATTCGGGACATGAGGTCATGGCAGGAAATTCCCTGGGGGGGTTTAATGTTACCAGGGGGGTTAACACATCAGGGGGTTGAATGTACAGGAGGTTATCAGGTCATACCAGGAAATCCCCGGGGGGGGGGGTTAATATTAACCGGGGGTTAATGACACACTTGGGCCTTTTTTAGAGGGTATTGTGTCTGTGAACATAATAAATATTCCTCTGTCCCTATCTACTATTGACGCTTAGCTAACGCTCAGCCAACTCCCGAAGTCACTGAACCTTTTCTGTAGATCCACGTGATTTCCTAAATCCCGTTTAAAATTTGTTTTGAGTTACGACCAACCGTTTAGCCGCTATCAAGCCCGGAATGTAAATTTTTAGGCGAAAATGTCCAATATTTTCACTTAATCGCGTTTTTTGGCGGTCAAACTAAGGGAAATATATAGTAAAAAGTCACTGGACCTTTTTTGTAGGTCATCTTATTTCCTAAATAAAACGTTAGTCTTATTTTTGACCTCCGACCAATGGTTTCGCCGCTATCGACCCCAAAAAACAAAAGTTTCGCGTAAAAGTTACAACAAAATTGTACATAATCACGTTTTTCGGCCAAACCAATCGAGATAGGGCAAAAGATTACTGGACCTTTTCTGTAGATCGCGCAATTTGCTAATTTTGATGGGTCAATCAGAATTTGAGCTACTAAAATATACGACCAACGGTTCGGGCCGCTATCGGGGCTTGAAACATTATTTTTATCGAAAAAAAATCTCTGGAATTTCAAATGTTTTCGACGTTTTGTCGCTTAACCATGGAAGATAGAGCAAAAAGTCATTAGGACCTTTTTTTGTAGTTCACTTCATTCCTGACCATGAATTTTCCGTCAGATCCGAGCTAGCTCCAAACGGTTCGCCCGCTATCGGGCTTACAAAAAATGCCTGCAGGGGTGAAGAATGCGCGATTTTTTGGGAATTTTTTTTTGAGGGGTTGAAAATGAAAAATTCTCACTTTTCGGGATTTTCCTGGTGGTTACACGTGGAAAGCTATCTGTGTAACCAAATTTCAAGTCTCTAACTCATCTGGAAGTAGGTTAGAATTAGTATACGTGAGTGAGTGAGTGAGTCAGTCAGTCAGTCAGTTACACATGCGGTTGTATATATATTAGACTCGCCTTCGGCTCGCTGGGGGCTACGCCCCCAGGCCCCCAAAGTAAACGCTTGCAAATTCGGGGATAAGCGGAATTCGGTGACTGGTTAAGTCCGGACATTAAGTAAATGACAAGGGATTTAAAAATTGACCTTTTTCATAGATTTTTTTCCGGATTCGTAAAAACTTTTGACTTTGAGGGCATTTTGCGGTTAAACCGTTAGAGATAACGACAAAAAGTGACTGGACCTTTCTTGTTGGGAAATTTAATTTTGTCTTTCGATTGTGCCCTCAGATCTGATCTACGACCTATGGTTTAGCCAGAAATGAGCTCGGGAGGAGAAAAGTCTGCACGGGTCAGCTATCTTGAATTGTTTAGTATAAACATAATAAAAAACCGACCTCAAAGGCAGTATTTTAAGTCGAACAGGGGGTTTAATATCACCAGGAGACTATCTAGTCAAGGCGAGAAATTCCCTGGGTGGGTGATTAATGTTAAGGAGGTTAAAGACAAGAGGGGGTTTAATTTCGTCAGGATATTGTTCTGGTCATATGAACAAATTCCCAGGGGGGTTAACGTTACCGGGGGATAAGTCCTCCAGGGGGTTATCTGGTCATACCAGGATCTTCCCAGGGGGGGGGGGGTTAAGAGATTTGGTGGACTGGTAAAATTCGGACATGAGGTCATGGCAGGAAATTCCCTGGGGGGGTTTAATGTTACCAGGGGGGGTTAACCACATCAGGGGGTTGAATGTACAGGAGGTTATCAGGTCATACCAGGAAATCCCACCGGGGGGGGGGGTTAATATTACCGGGGGTTAATGACACACTTGGGCCTTTTTTAGAGGGTATTTGTGTCTGGTGAACATAATAAATATTCCTCTGTCCCCTATCTACTATTGACGCTTAGCTAACGCCTCAGCCAAACTCCCGAAGTCACTGAACCTTTTCTGTAGATCACGTGATTTCCTAAATCCCGTTTAAAAAATTTGTTTTGAGTTACGACCAACCGTTTAGCCGCTATCAAGCCCGGAAATGTAAATTTTTTAGGCGAAAATGTCCAATATTTTCACTTAATCGCGTTTTGCGGTCAAACTAAGGGAAATATAGTAAAAAGTCACTGGACCTTTTTTGTAGGTCATCTTATTTCCTAAAATAAAACGTTAGTCTTATTTTGACCCTCCGACCAATGGTTTCGCCGCTATCGACCCCAAAAACAAAAAGTTTCGCGTAAAAGTTACAACAAAATTTGTACATAATCACGTTTTTGCGGCCAAACCAATCGAGATAGGGCAAAAGATTACTGGACCTTTTCTGTAGATCGCGCAATTTGCTAATTTGATGGGTCAATCAGATTTGAGCTACGAACCAACGGTTCGGCCGCTTATCGGGGCTTTGAAACATTATTTTTATTCGAAAAAATCTCTGGAATTTCAAATGTTCGAGCGTTTTGTCGCTTAACCATGGAAGATAGAGCAAAAAGTTCATTGAGACCTTTTTTGTAGTTCACTTCATTTCCTGACCATGAATTTTCCGTCAGATCCGAGCTAGCTCCAACGGGTTCGCCGCCCGCTATCGGGCTTACAAAAAAATGCCTGCAGGGGTGAAGAATGCGCGATTATTTTTGGGAATTTTTTTTGAGGGGTTTGAAAATGAAAAATTCTCACTTTTCGGGATTTTCCTGGTGGATTTACACGTGGAAAGCTATCTGTGTACCAAATTTCAAGTCCTTTTCTCTAACTCATCTGGAAGTAGGTTAGGATATTAGTATAACGCGTGGAGTGAGTGAGGAGTCGTCAAGTCAGTCAGTTACACATGCGGTGTGTATATATATTAGACTACTCGACCTTCGACTGCTCGACTGGGTGGCCCTACGCCCACCCAGCGGCCCCATAATGGTAGCGCTTGGCAAATTTCGGGGATAAGCGGAATTCGGTGACTGGTTAAGTCCGGACATTGGTAAATGACAAGGGATTTAA
>NW_025780524.1:0-50163 GCF_021130785.1 Homalodisca vitripennis | reverse complement strand
TTGGATTTTCAAATTAGGAGCCCGCCCTTAGCCGAAAGGATACACGGGTGGGAATTGGCCATTTATTGTTTCAAATTATGGCGTTTCTAATTTTTGTATGGCAGGTGCACCTGACCAAGGATTGTTTCGAGAGGTATACTACTGCATGCGCACTTTTTATTTTTTTTTTATTTTTTTTTTTATTTATAGTATATATATTATATATATTATATTGACTGGAATGAAGGCCTATGCTGTGTTCTTAGTAACTGAAACCTGAGTATACTGACCACGGTTGGTTTCTTTTTTAACCTAGTTTTTGTTTTGATCCGGCATCCCGTTCGCCATCATGGGCGCGCAGCTTCCCTGAATGGTTTGCTGTTGGTGGTTTTGTGCGAGCGGCCTGATGCTACGGTTTCAATATAACTCGAAATTGTTCTAATCAATAAGTACATCAATTCATGATGTGTTTGTTAAAAATGTATATTAAGAAACATGTAAACTTAAAGTAGTGAAGTAAAACTCCTTATGTAACCATGCAAACTGTGGAATGAATGGATAAGAATTTTATGTTTAGTATTTTTATAATCTGATATAAGTTATTTAAGATGTCTCGAATTTGGTATGTATACACTCGTTACCACTAAAACATAACTAAAGAACCACTGATAATAATATTTTAATCAGCAAAAACAGGTGGCATTTGGTTTAATAGGTATACCCAATTATTGTCTTGTACGTGTTGTATAGCTTCAAGCATGAACAAACAAGAAATCACTTTTCGTGATCATTGCAACAAAAAGAAATCATTACAACAAATCTTAACACTCATGGAGATATGTTTTTTCCTCAAAAAACATTACAGATAAACTTTTCAAAATACAAATAACACAATGCACTTACCAGAAAAAAATACAGACGGAAATTAAAGATGTTTTTTTTTCCAGGAAATTGTATTTTATTAAGAAGCAACGATTGTGATCAATATTATAATGAGAAACAAATCAGAATTGAAAATTTAAAAAATAAATTTAAAGAACATTTTGCAACACACAAAATATGGAGAAATTATAAAAGTCTACTGTATGCTTATCGGTTGCTGATGAATTATACTTTTAATTTCGATCATATTTTTTGAGTCCTCAAATATTGAAAAGCAAAGGGAGCAACAAAACAGTTGTAGTGCGTAAATTAAAATTCATCTATGATAAACTAAAATCGTTCGGAATATACAGGGTGATTCATGAAGTTCTCCCCCCACTTCATACAGCACATTGTACTAGTAAAACTAAATGAAAAATTGTTATATAAACATAGGTCCGAAAACGCTTCCGTTAGGCGAGTTACACCTAGCGAAAGACTTTCGGCCTGAATTCCTGGGTAAGAGAGTAAAAATAAAGCCATCACTGAAGCTTTTGGAGAGAGGTTTAAATTAAAGGTAAGAAATAAAAAATCGTGGATTCTTATGTATTTTTACCTGGATACAAGCTAATAAAATATGTTTTCAAGAACCTGTACCTGTAACTATTTTTTGAGGGATTGCAGGGTTAAATGCAAAAAATTGGGGCACGAAAACAATGTTTTTCTTAAAGTTTGGCTGTACAAGTAACTTTGTGTTAAAGTTGGTAATAAATACACTAAAATCAACAAAAATTAATTGGTAGAGAATGTAATTTCTGGAGAAAATGGATATAATCAATAGTCTAAAATAAAACAGAAAATAAGTAACCTAAGAAAAATTTGATTTTATTCAGTATAAAATACATTACTAGTGTTTTAAGCACAAATTAATCCAGGTATTGGGGGCCAACCGTAAGCGCACACTTTTTATAATGAGATGTTTCGAAAATGAGGCCATCATTATCAATACATTTTGCAGGCAACGTATTGTGTATCTGCTGTTTGTTGCTTTTCTTAATTTTTCTCCAGGACTTCCCTGTAGTAACCTGCACAGCCGTACTAATCCATAATACGGGCAATTAATTCATTAACGGAGGAATTCACTTTGTGTCTTGTATACAATGTCTTTCATCCATCCCCAGATGCAATAATTCCAATGGAGAATAGATTCTGGTGATCCTTGGTGGCCAACGGTGGAGGCCCTCCCACGAGCCAAATCCACGTGTCCAGGAAATTGATGACTTTAAGTAAGCAGAAACGGCACGTGAAAAGTGGGGAGAGTGGCTTCCGTCATGCTGGAAGTACAAATTTTGTCTGAGATGTAAAGGAACATTCTCTAACAGCTGCGGGCCAACTATCTTCTTGAATGGAAATGGCAAATAGAACTCAGCATTTTAGGCAGGTCCGTCCATGGTTAATATGCCAAGAGGTCCCAAATCAAGCCGATTGTGCAAAAGGGCCATCACCAGACATTGACGCTAAATCGGTGTTGTAAAAGTTCCCTGTTCCACTACCTCATGTGGATTTTTTCTTCTGCCCATGAGTTGTTCATCTAATGCAAGGTTATTGACACCATCCCGATGTGAAAAAATTGTGGCCTACATCCGTAAACAAAATACGCTTGAAGTAGTTGATTATTAATTATTCAAAAAGTTAGGCAAAACTCCAAGCTGAAGCGGGACCCATCCCCTAGCTGTAGATGTTGAACCTTTTGTTTATGAAACGGATCAAATATCTGTTTATCAGATTAAGGTGGACCTCCACAACCGTTGATCATGCGAAACTCCTATCCCGCCCTAGATAATACGTCGTGTATCTTACACCTGGACTGCGGATGAAACAGCATTAATAACAAGTTAATTCATCATCAAGTTGGACAAGGCTTGGTTCATAATTGGTATCCTAGTACTTGGTAGTGATCCTGTTTTCTCCCCCGAAAGAGTACGAAAAGTTCCTGAAATTGTTTTGGTATCTGGAATCCTCCTATTAGGGTAACGTAGTTCATATTCTTCTACAGCAGCTCTAGCAATACCATTACAGTAACCCAAAATAAAAACCATATCAGCGTATTCCTCTGATGTAAATAAATAAGAGCATTTTTTCGCTGAATAAACAATCGAATTATACCTCACAGAAAAATTGCATTTATAACACGATTCACAGAACCCGATCTCCTGCTGTAGCTTGCAAAACACCACTAATACACAGTTCTAACGTAACAGTACAGAATACCATTGTTGATCAGCTGTTATTCGTGCGTTACCAACTTAGAAATTAATAAAACAAAAAACTGCATTTCGATGATTAGTAAACAATAATGAGAAAATGTTTGCTTCATTTATTTTCGAACATTTGATGTAAATATTTATTTAAAAAAGTACAACGTAATAAAAAATGATATTTTTATTTACAAACAAATTTATTTAACAGTTAATCTTGTTTTCTCAATTTATCTCATCATTAAGGAACAAACATTTTGTTTTTGTTTTATTTTAACTAAATACCGTACGGTATTTCGTTTACAGTCGTAGTAACTGTTATTAATACTGAATAAAGAAATCGATTGTTTTTGGTACTTCATTTCTGTTTTATTTTTAGACTTTGATTATATCAATTTTCTCAGAATTAAAATTCTATTACAATTAATGTTCGTATGAATTTTATGTATTTTATTACCAAATTGTAACAAAGTATATTGTAACATCAAAAACTATAGAAAAAACAACCTTTTATTCCGTATGCCACCAATTCTTTTGGCATTTAACAAAACCCTGAGATCCCCTCGGACCAAAACTAATACCACTAACAGGTAAAGTTGCTGGAAACCTATTCTGTTAATATAGACTTTTATCCCAGGTAAAAATACAATAAGAATCCACGACATATTGTCTTACTTAATTAATCCTTTTCCTAAAAGTTCAGTTATGGCTTTTATTTTACTCCCTTTAATACCCAGTAGAAATTCCAAGGCGAAATCTTTCGCCTAGCATGTATCTCGGTAAACGAAGCGTTTTCGGACCTATGTTTTATATAAATCGTTAGTCTTTCATTTATTTGTTTAATAGTTAAAAAATGGTGCTGTAAGAAGTGGGGGGAGAACTTCCATGAAGTCACATCCTGTAATAAGACTGTCCTATTAAATTAAAGCTCAGTTTAACTCCCGTTACCTCATAATTCCAATAAAAAAATAAGCGTTTTTCATAAATTCATAAAACATACTTAACTCCAATTTAAAAATTAATTAAAGCTGGATTATACTATAGTCAAATCTTTTGTTCTGATATACCCACACATACGATATTAAAACTGGTTTATTGTGTAATATTCTAAATATGTAATTATAAAAGCACAAGTGATTATGTTTTGTTTTGTTTTGTTCTCATTGCTGTAAACTACTTACACCAATTGTACTGACATTTTCATACATAGAGCATTTTGGCTGTTTGTGTGGATGAAATATAAGCCTATTCTTATTTTCGAAAATACTTAAGTAACCATATTTAACAATATCTATATCCATATCAATTTTAGAAAACTTGCACTGTATTTTGCTTTCCAACATCATTACAATATTTAATATTAAGTTCATATATAGTGTTCTTCTCGGGGGGCCAAAATAACGAACTCCTATTCTTGCGTTAAAAAAAGGGAAATACGTCCAAAATCTGGATAATAAGAATCACAATTTTTTGCTTAACCTAGGTCTCGTTCTTAAATCACGAACACTGAAAAACCGAGCACCTGATGCCATGATGTATTGATTTATTTTATATTTTTAGAATATAACTTAAGACCCATATCGCATTACATCATAAGATGGCTGTTTCACTATGAAAGCTTTGAACTTCAAATTTTATTAGTGTCCTCTAAATTGGTCTAAAATAGATTCAAGTGGACTGAAATCTTGGGAAAGCTATTAAATCAAATACACGGTAATGTTGCATATAAAATAGCGGGCGAATCCACCGAGTATGCCCCATAGTGACAATATTTATATTTTGGATGTTACCATAGTTAAATGAGTCAATAACGAGTCCAAAAATGCCCATAATTAAAAAATACAAATTTCTTTTTCTTATGCTATGTTTTATACTATTTTTCCCCAACATATAAAAAGAGGTAAAAAGTTTTTAATAAACAAAAAACAAGCAATAACGTACACGTGTATATTATGCATTTAGTACCTTATGGTCTAATTGTCCCTATCCTGTCCATATGTGGTTTTGGATAACATCCATAATTAAAAAAAAGTTTTCTTTAAAAACAGTTAATGCTTCACTCTGCTTAATGTGAACAATTGGCAAATTTATATTAAGTCCAGTTTTAAAAAAAAGTTTAAAGTAAAGAATGTCTTTATTTTTACCGCGGGCAGCGCGGAAATTAGAAATAAATAATTAAGCACAATAAATAAATTAATTACAATGACTGATACAACAAATTTCATAAATCCGATAAAAAGGTTTTAAGAACAATTATTTTTCCGAGACATTTTAATGACAAGGCTACATCGGAATATATCCATGTTTATGTAAATTATTTGAAAAAATAAAAAAGAGTTACAACAGCTTTTTTAGTTTCTCGGTTAGGCTATATGAGGTTGGTTGGCCCGATTATTGTATCTCTTGCCGAGGGCGTTTCTGTTTGTGATAGCTTGTCTGGATGGCTTGATTTTACACGCGTTCTGTCGTCTGTGATGTGGTCGTGTTGCGGTTGTCAGCGATTGGCTGTAATGCGATATAGCGTGTTGTCTGGTAGGAGGCGGTATTGGATTCGGAGGTTGAGCGGGATGCAAATTAAATAAATGTGTGCTGTGGATAGAATAAATTCTATATTTTAATTAAACCACAGCTGTGTGAGTTTTATACCAGACACCAGCCAGTAGAATATATTATGGTAAAAACAAAATAATTACACAGCAAAATGTTATTTTTTTCCTTCAATTTAAAAATTTTTGTTAAGGAAGACAAACACCCAGACCAGTCCGCTTATTTCACTACTTCGATCCTAGGTTTCCTACCATATTTTGGCTATATTGTATTTAATTTATAATGGATTATAACTTGTGTGGCATAATAAACCAAATCAAATCACTATAGTTCAGGTTTTTGTGTATAATGCTACTGTCCGTTTAAAAAAGATTCCATAACAATATTTTTTGAATACATGTAACTTTGAGGTATTACTTTTATTTGGTTAGGAAACGTGTTTCTTGCTATTATCCTGATGCAATATTTGGTTACACACTCTAATCATTGAAGAATTTTCACACGCAAACAATTTGGATAGTATCCCAATGGAATAACGGGCCGATTTACTGTATTTCTATCCATAAGAGCTTCAGACTTGTGCTTGCATATTCAAGACTGAAATCGCTCATTGATCATTTACTTCAAACCATATAAGATCGCATTCAATAATCAAGACCTGCATGGAAAATTTGTCTAAATCTATGTTTCATAATACTCACCTAATCAATATTACATCCATGGGTTGCAATAGGCTTGCCTGAGTGAATTTAGTTATATTTACAAACACAATTCATTTAAGTATTATTCAGATAAAAGTGGTATTTGGGCATGACCTACTCTCCAGACTTTCGTAAGACGTTAAACAACCAGATAGTTCGATTTTATATTCAGTGACATTTAAGGATTTGGGTAGACTTTCATAAGCAGGCTTAACACCTCTCGTTATTCCGGTTATATTGTTATCGTAATGAATTGATTTTCTGAACTGAAATAATTCAATATTGCACATCTACCCATATGATTTCAGCTTAGTTCCGCCTGCAATATTTAAATGGCAGCAATAAAACAGCAAGAAGGTAAACCACAATTTGTAGTGGTTTTCCACAAAATGACAATAATAAAGGATGTTATCCCATGTAAGAGAATCCTTTTACTCCATCTCACAAAAAGTTGGTTGCTCACCGCTACCCGGGAAAGCCTATAAATAATGTTAACTCGTTTTTAAATATGTTAAGTATAAACTCCTATTTGGTCTTGGTTATTGTTGTTAATGTTATTGATTTTTGTTAATTTAATGTAATTAAAAATTTGTAGAAGTATTATTCTTGCTGTTAATGTACGATAACTCTTGTTATGTACAACTATTGTATAATATCAAAGTTTCACAAAAAATTAAATCTTTGAGATAACATTTCGATTAAGAAGTGCAGACTGTTTATTAAAGTCTCCTAACAGATATTATAAATAATACTTCTTAAGGGTAATAAAAATGTACCAATATTGTCTGATATGTTGCAGAGAGATTATCTTGTCGTGATTATGTCCAGATACTGATGGCGGCTGTCGAGGTGCTCAAGTACCTGAGGAGATGTTGGAGAAGCCGCAGACCACAGTTGTGCGTGTCTTCCCACCTAAACTCTATAGTCTTCTACACGATCTCATTTTCTCATATCGTATGCTTTGCGGATCGTATAACATCCACACGTACATTTGATATAGTATTATTCTTAAATATTTTTAATTTTGAAGTTAATCGTCTAGCAAATAGCAATCTTCAAATATTACACAGTTTAATAATATTTGTATAATACTTATATTTATACAACACAAGTTTTTGGTACGATACAAGCTGTCTAAAAAATTAAAATAAAATAATAGTAACAATAAATTTCTTTCGTACACTTGTAATATTGGTTATGTTTTAACACCAAACACCCTTCAATCAATGAGAGCTTACAGTAGTATTTTGGTTCCACTCCAGGCATAATTAATAAATTAACTTTTTGATGTTGTTTCAAAAAGGTTAAGCAATAAAGACTGTGCAATAATGTACTGTTAGTTTCTATTTCATAAATTATTGTTAATGTTTATAACGGTTACGCTTAGTGACGAAATAAAAACACAATGTTTATTTACTATATCGAAGTACATAAACTGAGACATATTATATCAACAAATAAATTTCCTGTTAATATTTTTTTTATACCAGCTGTTTCTACAGAAAATTGAGAGTAGCAATAATTAACATTGTAAACCTTCAACATATATTGTATAAAACTATGAACAGCTATTTGAACTTTGTATACTTTTAAGCAGAAAATTAAATGTTTATTAATGCATGATATAAATATCGTACAAATATTCCTCATATTCTTGACTTCATCAAATATTGAACAACTCTGAATGTGGCTTTATTTTATCTGCTTAAAATTGGTTGTTTTTTTTATATAAATTAAAATAAATAATTTATGATCAGCTTCAAATTATATTTTACTTTTGACAGATTTATCAACGGTAATACATATTTAATGCATACATATGATATGTTTACCCATAGGTAAAGATTATCCTAAACGATAAAGGATAAAATATCACAGGAACAAAGCGGTATTATTGAAATATTGATACTTCACAGATTAATAATGTAATCTGCATATTTTGTACGTGTACAGTAAAGCTTTGTTTCTCCGTGAAACTCAAATGAGGAAATAGTACTTAAAATCAAGATATAGTAAAAAGAAACAAAAAACATTTAAATAAAACAATTTTTTGTATTATCGTTTTGGTACATATTATTTAAAAAATTACAAACACGAATTTTATGTTACACTTACATATCTACTATAAAATAGTTTTAATAATTATTAGGAATATATATGGTAGCAGGCTTTTAAAGTAATCATCATTGATTTTCTTTACAAGTGTATTAGTTAAATTAAATACATTTTTTTTATATTTTAAAACCTTTATCTATTGAAAAATGCTACGTCTTTCATACAATTAATGGAAAAAGTCTGTATCATAACACTGCAAAAGACTTTGAGAATTGTATCATAAAGAGAGAGATTTAAAATATTCTCAGATTAATATCTTCATTTTAAAGACCTCTTGCCAATATTTCATTTCGTAATGGACTTTTATTACCACTTTCACAGAGATTCAATTTAAGGAATGGTTATGTCCTCCAGAGTAAAATAGCCTTAACGTAAACGTTTTATACAATCGAGCCGGCCCGCTTTTAGCGTTAACTACTTTGTTGTTCAAAACTCAACAGCGTGAACACTTTACCTTATATTATTAAATAGTTAAAAACATCATTTCATTTTTCAGGTTTCGTAAAAATATTAAAGTGCTTTAAAAATACATTATGGACTCTAAATACGTCCTTTAAAACTGTTCAGAACATGTCAACTTAAGTAAATGGAACACACATTCATAAGATATAAACATACGGAATGGCGTATCTACTTAAAGTGATTCTTAATGCTCGATTGCCAAAAGAAGTATTTATACAACGTTTCCGGACCACAATTACATTTTTTCAAAATCTAAAATTCACAACGAGCAAGATATCTCTGAGGATGGTGGTCATGGCCAAGGCAAGGTTAGCGAAAGCTTTTCTCTAATTTTAAATATTCTTAGAATTACAAGACATTAACTTTAACCTAATAAAATAATATTTTAACCGTTTATCAAATAAAAAGTATTTATGAATGTGTACTTAGTAAACTGATACCTACTCCAATATTTTATATCATCAACTACTATTGCCTTTTTGTTCAATTACCCTTTTGTGTGAAACAGTTCCTAGAAACCTATAACTTAATTATAAACTATATTAAACACTTGTTTATTGCTCTTTAGAGTTACTCACATTAAAGGGTTAAAATAACATTAGATAACCATGCAGTTAATTATTAAATCTCAACTTAATAAATACGAGTCTTGGCGACATGGTTTATAATTTGATAATGATTAGAATTACCCAGAAATTGATATCTTAACAAGTAAACAATTAGACTTCGTCTTGCCATTTCATGTACAATTCTTATTGGTACGGACTTAATGGAATGAATTAAATTACCGTTTTATTTATAACTGAATTGAAATAGTATATTATTTATCTCTGAAAGTGATGTTTAAATGGTCAATGTAAAAGTTTTTACCATATATAGCCTAGTACTTCTTAAAAGAAATACTAGGTGCAGGATAGGACAAATACGATTCACTGTTTTCGATCAATAGGTTATTCTAGGAAATAATATTTGTTCAATAGTCGAAACAACTCAAGCTTGTATGTAATGATTGTTCCAAAGAGTTTCATGGAACTTGCATGCGGATGAACAAGCCTGATCTCGACTGCATCACCGCCGATGGACTAACTTGGAGGTGTCAGCCCGTGTAGTGAAACACGAATAAAGAGCTTGAGGTTTGACTCCGCAGCTCAGGAAGGGAAACTTTCACTCGAAGATATAATGAAAAAAAATCGAGGAAATAGCTGAAGACCAAAAAACCCAAGAAAAAAATTTTAACAAATCCTATGAATTCTTAACTGAAAAAATTGAAGAAAAATACAAAAAACTATGAAGCAGCAAAATTTGTCTATGGAAAAATGCTTAAAAATAATTGATGAATTGATGCAAGAAAACAAAAGTTTTAAATAAGAAGGTCGCTGATCTTGAACAGAGGATTGATGATATGGAACAATACTCCAGGGCAAATACCATAAGAAATACAGGGAATTCCGGTGCAGCCAAACGAAGACGTCGTCAGCGTTGTGAAGGAAGTGGGAAAAGCTCTGGACTTAACCGTTACGGACTCCATGATTGACGCCTGTCATCGTCTTGGTAGCAAAGTCGGTCACAGCGGCCCCCGCCTGGCATCATTGTCAAGTTTGTTAGGCGCATGGACAAGGAGGAGTTCATGAGGAAGAAGTCGTGTCAAGCGAAACCTATCTACCAGACACATGAACATGCCCATGGACCAAATGGTGTACGTCAATGAGGCCCTGACACCGGCGAGGAGGCGGCTACTGGGGGCGGCGCGGCAGATCAAGAAGGAAAAGAACTTCAAGCACCTCTGGGTGAGGGGCGGCAAAATCTTCTTAAGGAAAGACGATGGAACCAATGTAATTCAGGTGACTTGCCAAGCTGACTTAAGTAAACTGTAATTTTTATTTGCCTAAAAACGAAAGAAGTATACTTATAATTTTTATTTATTCTTTGTATATAATTTTTTGTTTATATATATTTTTACATTACTATATGTGGAACAAATATTTATTTTGGCTATATATTTATTCATATGTATTTTCATAAACACTTAACAAATATTTTTATATAGAAATATGAATTATTTTTATCTTTTAAATAAAGTATAATGCAATCATATTAAAAGATTGTGTAGATTTGTGTAAATAAATAATAAACTTTTCATTTAACTGCTTAATTGAACAGTATGATAATGTGCAAGGATTTATGACATGTATATTTTGATACAGTTATAGATAAGTGTTTGTGAAATACTTAATTATTACCTTATAGATTTTATGTAGCAATTATAACTATGAGTTTTTTTTTAATTTAATTTTTTCTTAAAATGTATAGATAAAAATGACTTTTTTTATTGTTTTCTTCAGTTAATGAACGATAAAATTTTAGTTGTTCATCAAAATGTTAGAAGTATGAGACAGAATTTTGATATTTTAATTTCTGAATTGCAGGCAAATTGTATCTTTCCTGATATTATCATCTTATCAGAAACATGGATAAGTACAAACGAAGTTGAATTTTATAAAAATACCAAATTATAATTTAATAACTCAATGTAATGATAATTATAGAAGCTGGAGGTGTGGTGGTTTATATTAACGATTTAATCAACAATGTAAATTGTATCCAATTTGAGTTACAATCGGCAGATGCGTTATTGATATCTTTTGTTTTTTGTAAAGAAACATTTTATTTACTTGCTGTATATAGGTTTGTGTTTAATGCAGCTGATATTTTCATCGATGAGTTGAGGAACCAATTTAATAAGTCAAATTGTAATTTTAAAAATATGGCAAACTTTTTACTTATTGGAGACATTAATATAAATTTATTGGACAATGTCTGTGCGTCTGTAGATAGTTATAAAACTCTGATGGCTTGTAAACGGGTTTGAGAGTTTAATACGGGAGCCAACACGAATTACAGAACAGTCTGAAAGTTGCATCGATCATGCTTATATGAGAGTGTCCAGTAAGAACAGGATTATTGTAGACGCGTCTGTGATGCACGCGGACATCACAGACCACTCCATGGTCCTGTGTGAGCGTGCAGCGTGTGCGGTGCGCGGGGAGAGGGTGGCAAGCCTTTGCTGTCCTCGCCCCGCTACCGCACTGATTACGCTCGGCTCGATCAGCTGTTGGATAGCGCAGACTGGTCTCTTGTCTATAATCAGGCAAATGCGTCTTTGGCGTTTGATGAGTTTTTGGGAACTTTACAAAGTTTCTTAATACAAAGTATAGTGGAATTACGACAGATTAAATCAATATAAATTAAAGAAACCGTGGATTACTAATTTTATTTGTTCAAAAATTAAGAGAAGGAACCATATTTTTTAAACTGGTTTCAGAACCACCCAAACAATACCCAAATTGAAACTATATTACTTAAAATTTAGAAATAGACTTCATACATACATAAAAGAACAAAAAAATAATTTTTATAAACGAAAGATTGAAAATTGCAATAGAAATTCCAAGGGCACTTGGAAAGTTTTGAAAGAAGTGACTGGTCAAGCTAAACAAATCAAACAAACTATAACACTAGACATAAATCACACATTGATTTCTGATCCATTTTCTGTTGCAAACTATTTTAATGATTACTTTTTAAATATAGTGAGTAAACTAAACTTAAACGATCCTCAATTAAAAATTTTTCCTACTACTGCATTATAAAAATTCCTTTACAAAAGTATACCAAGTAAATTCAATTTTTATTGATTCAGTTCTACCACATGAGCTGGTGAGCGTTATTAAATCACTTAAAAATAATACTTCACCGGGTCTGGATGGAATTAGTTCCTTCACGATTAAGAATATCTATGCCAAAATCATGGATGTCTTGTTGTACATAATGTAAGACATATGTATTATTAGTTAAAATAAAATTCATAGAATAGATGTACAGATAGTTGCTGGAACAAAGGGAAGTCTCGTATTGCAATTCGAGACAAACATCCTCCGGATGTAAGTAGATACGCACATCCGCCCAGACGCCGATGGTGAACAAACAGGAAATGCTTATTTGTAAAAACCGTGCGACAATGTAAGGGACAGCCATGCTGATATGGAAAATTGTTACTCACCAATTATGATGGAGAGATTTGGCAGAGGCGTGGTCAATGAGCTGGCGGGAGAAGAACATCAAAAACTGAAGAACAAGGAGGAGAGGTGGAAGTCGAGGCCGGGAATTCGAAAAGTGAAGTTCGGGAGTGGTTTTGTGTTCGTGTGCGGAAAAAATATCTCTAGGCGTAATAAGTGTGATGTTGAAATAAAATGTAAGTAATTTTAAGAACTTAGTATATTTTAGGGTTCATTAATCATTTTCAATTCCATATCTATTTAAAATGTTCACAATTTCGAAAATGTAAATTCATGTAAATGTTTAGCTATTTTAAAGAAAGTTTCTCATGTTAGTCCATGAACTCATTATTATTGCAACACTACAAAATTACTAGTAAATGTTATAATGAATTAAATTTAAAATAAATTGTAATGAATAATTTAATATCAAACATGTTTTCAAAGTATTAAGGTTTTAAGGTTTGTGCTTAATATGTCGATTGACGCAATCAATTAATCAATTTAATGAAATGTTGTCACAAATAAATGTGTTGGTTCATTTGAGGGTATTTGTACTGCCAATCTAACCTATTATTAAATCCTCTCACAGCAACCCTTGCTCAAAATATGTCACAACCTTAATCTTAAACTAAACCAAACTACAAAACCTTACATGGTGGAGGCGCTAAAACTCGATTGGCATTCAAATTCCTCACATGGGCAAGCACATAGTTTTCATAGGCTAGGTATAAATTAGAACTAAATAATATTCATAAGAAAGTATTTAACTAAAATAGCCTACTTCAGTGACAAACCACTCATTTACCTAAAAGACAAATAAAATTTCCAATAACTCAAAAATATTTTCAAACCCGTAATTAGAGTAACGCCAAGTAAACTAACGAGGTACGTCAATGGACATGTATAATTAAATGGAAACCATACTACATGAAGATTTAATACCATTAGACACATATAGGACTTCCAAAAGTGACATAATAAAAATATTAAATAAACAATGAAATACTATCTAGAGACACAGACACTGTAGCAGACCTCAGACCTATCCTAGCGGCACTTAAGAACTTAACACGTATAAGCGCAAGTCACCCTAATATTAAAAACCATATTTAATAATTTAACTACACGAAAAACTCACCTAAGTGAAGAGGACAGGGAAAAACTATAAGGATCTAGCTACAATCGAGGATTTTCTAGTGCAGAGAACAAATTTATACGACATAGTACATAACCCTGAGGCGGACATCAAGACACAAGCACCCCCAACCTTAGCACAACATTACGGGCCACTCACACTACCTGACAGAACTAACACAGCAACCATGGGGGGAAAACATACCGTTAATATCAGCTGGGACTTACACAGGTCTCCCAGAGCGAAAATCCACAAGACTTTTTAGACAAATTCCCTAGTGGCAGGCAACTTCAAACATAGATGGACAGACAATACTAAAGTTAATTTATTCCCAGCGCATTTATCAGGGCACAGCACTAAACTTGGTTCAAATACTACAAGCAAAAACAACGAGGGGAAGTTATACAATGGGATCAACTTGCTAAAAGTTTCATAGAGGCTTTCCACTCCATTAGCACAAACCCAGAGTCATACAAATGATTTTAGAACACAAAATACAGGGAGAGAACGAGCCAACACTAAACTAAATTTTTTAGATATATTAACAACATGCCGAAGATATGACCCTACAATACAGGACAAGCAAATTATACATTTTATCATACAGGGACTAAAACCAGAAATCTGTGAACGAGTTATAGGACTGAAAAACGACACCTTAAGTGATCTAGAGACTAATTTAAAAATTACAGAACAGCTAGTTCTAACACAAATGAAAAACAAAGAAAGATACAATAGGGTTGCAGCAAACAGACCCTATAGTACACCCTTATATGAACAAAACATCATCCATAAACTACAAGCAGAAGTTAACACCCTAACCAATTTAGTAGCTACCCTAACTACAAACCAAAATTTCAAAATCATAACCACAGGTACGAAAGGTCTCCATCCCCGTATGAAAACTCAAAATATAAGCCAAGATATGATAGAACACCTAGTCCTCACCAGAATAGACATATGGAAAGCCCAAACTACCCCAAACAAACCCAAAGGCCACCTATGATTAAAACACGTTACTTTCAGTGATAGGAGAAGACAAAACCATTCCCAAATACAACCTGCTAGACAAAATAGGTATTGCACTATTTGCCGTAAAGACAACCATAATACTGAACAATGTTGGTTCAAGCAACGTTCATTTTCAATCTAACTTCTCAAACCCCAAAGTAACCGCTTAGCACCTAAAAACCAACAATACACAAGAGCTGTTCTGCAGGTACTGCAAGCGAACAAACCACAATAATCGAATCATGTTACAAGTCTAATTATTATAAACAGAATCAACAAAAAAAAACGGGAAATAGGGGGAGGTTATACTAACCCTTACCCGAACTTCCCCCTTACTAAAAGCGAAAACAAATAACACTATAGATTTTAACCAAAGGAATCGACAAACTTACAAATGTATAAAGTCTATGACATTTACTCCAACTAAACCCCCAAAGTAAATACCACTATCAACCCCTGGAAAGACCAGTTCAGAAGTGATATTTAAAGCATAGATTATAATCAAGAATTCCCACCCTTAAAGAAGATGGAAGAAATTGAACAACCTATTATGCAAAAGCCTATACACACCATAAAAACTTTCAATCTGTCTTCAATCCAACACCAACCCTAAGCGAACCAAACCCCTCGGGGACAACCAAATATAAATAAACCCAGCTTTACAAGAAACCTTGCAGTCTCAGAAAATTTCACACGACAGATAAAAAACCTAGTGTATTAAAGGGGGTAGCCGCACGTAAAACAGGACCCAGATTGTAGTATGGGGGAGGTAAACACACATACTGATTGGATTTGGAAGAAAACCATTGAGATAGACACTATACAGATTTTAAATCACATAGAGCAACAGAAGAAACAGAATATGATAGATTGTACTAACTTGCAAGAAATAACGCAAGACAGGATACACAGACCGAGGAAAAATAAAACATTATTATTAGAGGATATTTATGAACTCATATTTAATTGCGAAAATAAAACCAAGAAGAAGATACCTGTCCTAACAATAGACGTAGCCTTGACCACAAACCCTCGACATCCAGTACCCCTGCATTATAGATACAGGATGTAAACATAAACATTATTAGAGCAGACCTAGTTTGTGCAACAAAATTAAATACTAGCAACATACCCTCGTTGATATCGGCTAACGGTTTGTATACCATTAACAGTTTTGGGTACAACAAAGATCGCCATAAAAAATTGGCAAAGTAATAATACTTGAAGACACGTTTTAATGTGACACCTGATCTAAACAGCCCAATATTGGTAGGAAACATATTCCTATTTCAGAACTGCGTGGAGTTAAACTATAAAAAATAAAACAATAAAAATTACCAAATATCAGATTGAACATATAATACCTATGAATGAACAGTGGCAGTTAGACATCAAGAATTTTAAAAACACACAGGAATTAGAAGTACAGCAAGAGTAAACCGAGGTAACAGCCCCACAAGACATAATTATAGCACCACATCAGCACATTAGGATTAGCTCTTTAAAAGGTATAGAGTCTCGAACAGCCATCGAAACAGATAGGAATCTAAGAATAAAAAAGAAATGTCATGCATATCTTACAGAAGGGGAAGATGGTACAGATACAATTGTAAATATTTATAACGCATCAAATTTCCCAAAAAGGATACCCGCACATACTACGATAGGACATATACATTACCCAACTCTCGAAGCACAGCCTACCCTGGAACACCATACCACTACAAGTGACACAGGAAAAACAATATTGACAGATAAGGACGGCATAGTATTTGATATCTCTCACCACATTTAACCCTCCAAGAACACAAAAAAGTCCTTGACGTTTTTACAAAAAAATACAGACACATATTAACAACAAAGGTAATCGATTTAACTCCTGCAATACATACCTCCTGTTAAACTTGAATTAAAACCGAATACGAAACCTGTAAACTCACCACCGTATAGGCAGAGTAAAACAGAAAGGGAAAAATTAAACAAATTATTGGACGATTTAGTACAAGCAAAAATAATTAGAGGAATGTCAGGATTACACAGAATATGCAAGCCCAGTATTTTTAGTGAAAAATAAAGATGGAAGCGACAGAATGGTAGCTGATCTCAGGAAGGTTAATGCACAGTTGAAAACAGATGCCCACCCCATTCCTTCAGTAAACCTGGTTTTAAGCTCTTTGAACAAAGCGCACACATTTACAAAATTAGACCTTAAAAATGCATTTTATTCTATGGAGGTTAGGAAAGAAGATAGGCATATCCTAGCCCATAAAAACTCCGGATAGACTTCTACAGTTTTGCCGACTGCCGATGGGACTTTCAACTTCAACCACATTATTTAGTAAAGCCTTGAATGCGATATTAAACCGTCACCTTTATAATAAAGTCATCTGTTACGTAGATGACCTAATTTGTTATGGTGACTCATTTGAAAATGACTTACATAATCTAGAAACTATATTAGAGGAACTAGAAAAAGCTAATTTGAAACTAAATACAAAAAAGTGTAAATTTCTCTACAAAAGTGTAAACATTTTAGGACACGAGGTATCAGGGGAAGGCATTTTACCCCAAAAACAGTCAGTAGAAGCTATCACCGAATTTAAAAGACCAACTTGTGTAAGGCAAGTGAGACAATTTGTAGGATGCTCAGGATTCTTCCGCAGATTCATCCAAAATTATGCCAAAATAGCACAACCCCTTACTGAGATAATAAAAGATTCAAATAAAAACATGGCATTTAAATGGACGGATCTATGTGAACATGCTTTTATAAAAATCAAACAAATTTTGACAAACCCACCATTACTATCACATTGGAAGGACAACAGGGAAGCACACATTTATGTAGATTGCAGTTTGATTGGATGCGGAGCAGCGTTAGTACAGTTAGATGAAGAAAATAATAGAATGTACCCAATTTATTACATGTCAAAAAAATATTCAAATACCCAAATGCGTTACAGTAATGCTGAACGTGAAATGCTAGCACTAACCTATGCTGTTGAACTACTTCAGAGAATTCACGCTTGGTAGACAAACAACAGTTTTAATACGGACTTGTGCCGCATTAACAGGTTTTATAAAAATTTTAAGCACACTATCTTCCACTAGATTTAAAAGCAGAATTAGCCACTGTCATTAACAGACTACGAACATTGTAGTAAAACATAAAACGTGGCGGCTACAAACGTGTTAGCAGATACGCCTTAAGCAGAAATCCTTTAAAAACAACCTTTGGATCAAGAATTTAACGGACGTAGTGTTTAAACTGTCAATTACTTTAATACAGACAAATCTAGCCCCTACTCTACAAGCTCAAGACAGTTATTTTAAAACAAATACCGCCTTTGCGATGACCTCACCTGAGGCGGTAAATTAAAAAAAATCAGACGGGCTTCTAGACATCACGAAGAAATAGATGGATTGGTTTTATATTTCAAAACCTTCAAACGGACAAGAAACCTAGAAAACTTATTGGCTATACCCACAAAAACAAAAAAACACAAGGAAATATTAAAAATATTCCATTGACAACCCCTACACGGGTGGACACTTATCACATATACAAAACAGCTTCAAAAATAAAATTACGATATCACTGGCCGAATATGTACCGTGATATCCTCCAATATACAAAATCTTGTGAAGAATGTCAACTACGTAGGCAGAAAAACGAACAAAAATTACGGACTAGCTACAACCTATTTCCACCCTCCATAAAACCCTTTGACAGAATAACAATAGACATTTGTAGGTAATATTACAACAAAGTAATGGTTACAAATATATCCTAGTATGCACAACCCGATGCCTGCACTAGAATGGGCATTTTTGCAACCCCTTGTAGAAATGCAGATGCGAACACAGTAGCGCCAAAAATTAATTAAATCTATTCCTGCACATTTGGATTTCCTAGAATTATTTAATCATGACAGAGGAACGTGCAACTTTATGAATTCCTGTAATTTCACAGATTACTAAATGCATCTCGGGATTGAACAAAAGGCCAGGCGCTGCTTATATGTCACAAGTATACACCAAGGTGCGGTTGAAAAATACAACGCAACACGCTAAATTAAGGCAATATCTCATTACGTTGTGGAAAAACCCCAAACTTGGTCAAAATACGTACAAATAGTTTACCCCCCTTTTTTGGACCTACAACACGTCTGTCATTTTTCCCTCATGCGTGGTCGGAAAAACCTTCGTTTTTGCCTTGAAAAAGGGGAGGGGCCCCCTGAGGGACTTTTTTAATCAACATCTGTAAAAACCCCTTTTTTTTTTATTTTTGTTTTGTTGCCATTTATATAGTTTTATTTTTTTTAAATTTAATTTTAAGTTTTTTTTAGTATTATTTAGTTTTTTTTTGGTTTCCCTTAGGACCCCCCCCTTTTGCCAAAGGATCCCGGTGGTTGGTTTTTTTGTTTAAAATTTTATGGCTTTCTAATTTTTTTTATGCAGGTGCACGAAAGGATTTTTTTGGGGATATCTACTGAAATTTTTTTTTTTATTTTTTTTTTATTTTTTTTTTTTTATATTTATACAATATTATAAAAAAGATGGGCCTTGTTTTCTTAGTAAATAAACCTGGTTGGACCCCGGTGTTTTTTTTTTTTTTACCTAGTTTTTTTGACCGGCCCCCGTTCGCCACCATGGGGCGCGTTTTCCCTGGGGGTTTGCTGTGGGTTTTGGCGAGCGGCGATGTACGGTTTCAATGGGGCAAAAAGCTTTGGTTAGTGCTTTTTTTCCCCGTTTTTTTTCTGGTTTTTTTTTTTGGGGTTTTGGTTAGGTTAGGTAGGGGGGGGTTAGAGTAACAATTTTTTTTTCATTAGGAGCTCCCCTAGCCCCAGGACCCGGGGGGGGAATTGGTTTAGGGGTCTTTTCCTCCGACTTACCCTTGCGGGGGAAAAAGGGACAAAAAATTGCAAAACCCCGGTAATTTATCTAGGGACTCTACTTCCCCCCATTAAATTTTTTGTTTTTTTTGTTTTGGTTATTTTAAATTGGGGTTTTTTTTTGGGGGGTTTTTTTAGGTTGTGGTTTTAGTGAAAATTTTTTTGGGGCAAGGGGGTTTTTTTTTTAAATTTTTGGGCCAAAATTACCCCCTTTTTTGGACCGGGGGGGCAGGGAAAGGGGGAGGGTTCCAAATTTAAAATTTGGGGTTTTTTGTTTTTTTTAACCCCCCTGTTTGGGTTTTGGCTTTTCCCCGGTGCCGAAAAATCTACGCAAGCCCGATTTGGGGTTTTTTTTGGGTCCGGCGAGGGACAGAAGCCCGAGGAGATGGGGAGGGCATTAAGGGTCAATTCGGTTTTTATAGCTTTGGGGGCCCGCAGCTGGAATGCAGGTTCCAAATTAACACAGAATTTGAGTTTTAAAAAACCCCAAAATGGAGGAAAAAGAAGGTATTTTTTTGAGTCACTTCCCATGTCCGGGTCAGCAAAGGAGATTGGCATCCTTTTTTTCCCTTTGGGGCCTGCCCAAGGAATAGTTTTCTTATGTCCCCCCTTATTTTTAGACTCTGTTTTAAAAAATTTGGGTTTTTTTTTCGGCCAGTAAAAAAAAAACAAGCCTTTAGATGGTTTGGGGGAGGTGCGCTCGGTGAAGAGAAGGGGGTATTTTTTAACGGTCACTCCAACGGAGGTTCCCATCCCTTACTTTTGAAAAACCTCCCCCGGGTCTTTCTTTCGAGCCCCCCCGATTTTTTTGTTCGAGGGGGAGGGGCCCCCCTGAACGGTTTTGAGGTCCCTCTATTTGTTGTCCCCTTTCCCTTTTTTAGCTTTGGCAAATCCCCCCTTTCCCTTTTGGGGGTTTACAACCCCTTCCCAGGTTGGGGGCTTGAATAATTTATTTTTCCCTTTCTTCTGGAAGTTTTTAATAAAAGGGGAAATTTTCCCGGTATGACAGTGCCATGTTTGCAGATTTTGGCGTTTTCCCTTTAAAAGGGCCTTTTTTTATGCCTTTTTGATGCCTTTTAAAAGAGGTCCCCTTTTGCCGTTCCCACGCCGGATTTGGAGTTTTTTGTACCGCTCGGGTTAGGGGCGCTTTTGGGGGGGGAAAGGTTTTTTGCCTTTAGGCACCGGGCGGACGTTTTAGCCCTTTTTTTTGGGGGATAGGGGTGTACCCCCGGGGGTTGCGTTTGGGTTTAGCGAAACGGGGGTTGGTGAGCCTTATTTTGGGGGGCCCTTTTTAAAAATGAAAAACCCCCCCCTTTTGTTTTTTTTTAGCCGTTTCCCCATTTTTGCGGATTTGGACCGGCCCCCCCTATCTCTAGGGGGGGTCAGGATGCGGATGATAAAAAAGGGGGCCCTGTGGGGCCCCTTTTTTCCTCACTTGCCTCCGGGGCCCCGGGCCCTGCCCCCGGGGCGTCTGACCCCGCAGCTGCTCCTTCCCTAGGAGCCCCTACCTGTTTTTGGCGCAAGCAAGGGGACATTTAGGGGCCTTTTTTCCCTTAATAAAAAAATAGTAAGCTTGGGGGCCCAGAAACCCGACTCGTGCCGAAAAGGGGATTTTGAGGGGAAAAATGTCCTATTTTGTTGGGAAAAAAGGGGGCGGGTTTTAAATCAGAAAAGAAAGAAAACAGAAAAAAAATAGCTTGGGGCCGTTTATCTTTTTGGGGGGGGGGAGGTTGCTGCTCTGGGGTGCGCAGGGGGGTTTTAAGGGGCTGCCCCCTAATTTTGCCCCCAAATGGAAAGTCTTGGGGGGAATGTGGTGGAAGGGCCCCCTTGATTCGGGTCAGCACGCAGCCTGGGTTTCTTTGTGGGTTTTTTGAAGATCTAAAAAACCTCTGGGTTTAAAACGGCGGTTGAGCCCAGTTCACTTAAACTTTTGGACTGCTTTTGCACCCTTTACCTATTTTTGTAGTGCCCCGATTCCCTCAAAATTATTATTTTTTTTGGGAAATTTGGGGCTTTTTGGTGGCTAAGGACCTGACTTTTTTCCCTTTCATTTGGGGGGAATTTTATCGGAAAAATTTGGGGGGATTTTTTGGGGGTTTGGGCCCCCATCATGGGGTTTTTTTTTTTTCGCCAGGCGGGTGCTCGTTTTCCCCTTTTTAGATGTCGGTTCGTGGGACTGCTGCCCCTTGGGTGGAAAATAAAGTTGACTCCCCCCGACCAATGGACATTTTTACGCCCCAAAAGGTGAGGAATAAGGGGGGTTTTTTTTCCCCTTTTCTGAAGCCTAAAAGAAAAAGGGGGGGGGCCCAAAAAACTTGGAATACGAGTTTTTGTCTTTTTGGGCCCGTCCCCCCGTTTTCCTCCCTTAAACTTGCTCCGCCCAGATGGAAATTTTGAGAAAAAAAAGATTGATGATTTACTTAAAGTGGGGGGGATCGACCCCTTTGCTAAAATTTTTTCCCGTCCAGCGTTTCTAGTGCCAAAAACCCCAAGGGGAAAACCCCCGATTGGCCCCAAAATTTTCAAAAACTAAAAGCTAGATGAAATTGACTCCGCCCCCCTTTTTCCCCTTTTTTCATTCTGCTTTCGACGGGTTTTGGGGAAAGGCCCCCAAATTTTCCCCCTTTTTATCACCCGGCCCTACATCGTTCCCTTAAAAAACGAGTTGCCCTTCCCCCCGCCTTTGTGTGTTTGGAATTTTTTTACCTTTTTCCCCCCAGTGCCAATGGGCTTGGCGGGGGGGCCCCCAAAAAACTCCCCCCGACCCCCGGATTTTTTCTTTCATGATTAAATTTAAGTTCGTGTTAACTATTGGAAGGCCCGCTTGTGTACAGTGAGAGTTATGAGGGCACTTGAAAAAATCTGGGAGTTTAACTGGTTTTTGCGAGAGTTGGCCTTACCGTCAATCCTGAAAGGTGTTTTTTTCTAAAGCCGGGAAAATATGTTTTGGGTCATCTTGTCTCTTCTCGAGGGTTTGATTTGTCAGGGGAAAAACCCCGGAAAACAGGGAGTTTCTCCTTAAGGATGCCAAGGGGTTTTCCCGTTTTGTGGGGAAGAAAATTTTTATCGTGGGTTTCACCCCCCAATGTTGCTGAAGTGGCGGCCCCTCTGAACTCTCTTAGGAAAAAGGTGATGCCAAGTTTGAGTGGGGTGAAGCGCCACCAGACTGTTTTGAGCAGCTGAAAGAGGCAGTGATGCAGCTCCAGTTTGGCTATGCTGATTACGTCGTACGTTCGTCTTGCAAACTGATGCTTCTCCTTCAGCCGTTTGCTGCAGTTTGATCGCGAAGAAGTAGATGGTATCGGCAGCCCATAGTTATGCTTCAACGAACGTTAACCTTTGTGAGACAGAAGAGAGTTGTTTGTTTATGAGTGGAATGTTATGGCAGTCGTGATTTGGACTTAATAGTTCAGGCGTTACCTCGAACCAAATAAGAATTTTGTTGAAACGACAACCAGGCACGTTCTTGGCTCCTAGCCACCCGTCAGCTCGGGAAGTAGAAGATTGGTGCTGGGTAGTCAATTTTGCCCTTAAGTTCACAGTGCAGACGATGCGAGGCACCAAAAATTAACATAGCGGACACTCTGTCCGCATTATCTCACTTACCAACGGCCCACTGCTATATCAGAGCCGCCATGTTAATGTGGCGTAGCTCCTTAGACCTTTCTATGCGCATTTTCGGACATTGTTTCCACACAACTTAAGGATCCGAGCTGGACTGGTATATAAATGAGCTTAGAAAACGGAGGTTCCACCCTCCTTATTTTCTGTACGAGGTGCCTCTAGGCTGCCGTGGAACACACCCAGCGGAGAAACCTAAAGTTAGTGTGCACGCTTTCTTGTACGATGGTCTTTCAGTATGTTTTCATTCTTTCTGTGGGGGGACATCTAGGAATTCATAAGACATCGCGGAAGAATTTGGGTCAGTTTCATCTGGCAAGGTATGGGACGGGATATTGCTAGTCGAGTAGTTCTTGTGGAACTGTGCTCGATAAGCAAACGCTCAAAATAACCAAGTTGGGTCCTTTTGTTCATCTGAGGGTGGCGGAAAAAAACCTCTTGGATAAAGGTTTCATTGGGACTATGTTGGGCCTCTTCCCGGCGTAGCAAGTCGGAAATAAGTTCTACTTTGTTGTGGGGATGCTTCTCCAAGTTGTTTGTTGTTCCCTCTATTGCGGGAGTGACTACCGCGCAGCTCACGGTGCATCGCACTTCGTCAAACCATTTTTTTCAAACACTTTGGAACTCCCCGCCCACCTTGTTCGATAATGGTTCACAGTTTGTCTCCAATATCTTTAAAAAGAATGTGCTTTGGGCACGGAATGCCATGTGACTACTTCCCCTTTCTATTCCTCAGCCCTTCTCCGCGAAACGTGTTTAATCGCCAAATCTTCGCTCTGCTTCATTGCCTTTCCTGCGGAACTCAGACCACGCCTGGGATTCACCAACTACTTGGATCCAATTTGCTTTAAAACGGGCCCAGCATGAAAAGTCAAAGGCCGGTGTACCTTTGCGTTCTTCTTTTGGCTTTCCGCCAAAACAACTTTGGCTGAACCTTTGGAAAAATTAGCGCTCTTCTGCACTCTGGTATCCGATGTGAAAGCCCCTTGGGAGGCTCGAGCCAGGCGGAATCTCATTCCGGCTAGGGAGTTAGTAAGGAGGCAGTACAAACGAGGTCGTCTTGCCACTCTTCCAGGTGGGGGATTAGTTTACTGCAAGGTCACCAGTCAGTTCGTGCTGTGGATAAAAGAGCTGCTCAACTTTGCTACAGTTGGACTGGTCCCCCCGACATTGAAGTTTTGAGACTCCGGTGCCTGCCCGATGGGAGATCCTCAGTCCGAGAGCATTTTTCAGGACGGCGCAATATCCCATCTGAAGCCTTGCGGAGTCATCCGTGATTTCTTTCTTTAGTCTGTGCGGGAGGGTTATTAGGTCACGAGGCCTGATCACCTTTGCTCCTTCTTCTGCTCAAGGTGCTGTTTTTTTTTTGTACCCACGCTACTCTTCGGGGGATTTCTTGCCCAACTGGATTTTCCTTGGTTTTCCCTTCTGCTGACTTCAGGGTTTACGGTTTATAACTTCTTAACATTGGGGGGAGAGCATGTTAGTTTGGTTCTTATTTTGAAGAAATTAACAGAGGGGAGTTCCTCTTTTGGGGGGGGGGAAGTCTGAGCCGGTTCAATACTACTATGCTCCCGGCTCATGTGTGTTTTTATATAGTGTATGTGGTGGGTGGTTTATTGGGTGCAGAGAGCCCACTGACTTTTGAAGGGCGTTGGCCTTTCCGGGTAGAGTGTAGCGACTCCGAGACGTGGTGTACAAGTTAGGAGTAGCTCAGTTTAATATATTTGATGATTTAAGTGTTTGTTAGTTTTGGCAGAGCTATTCTCATTCTGACATGTGCGGTAAGTTTACGGCTCACTGTGAGGTCCAGGAGATGAAGTTGATTTTCTGCCTGTCCATCTTCTCCAATCATGCGTGGTCGCAGAGAACCTTCGTTCATGTGCGCTCTGCTGAAGGACGGCACATGATGGACATTGCTACTAGTCAACGATCTGTGATACCCTGTATGTATCTCTTTATTTATTTGTTATAGTTATTGGTTGCCTTTATTAGTTTATATTTAGTTATTTTATTTTAAGATTAGTTTAGATATCTATTTCGTTATTTCTTGGATTTTCTTAGGAAGCCCGCCCTTAGCCGAAGGATACCGGGTGTCGGGAATTCGGCATTTCTTGTTTCAAATTATGGACGGTTTTCTAATTTTTGTATGGAGGTGCACCTGATAAGGATTGTTTGAGGAATTATACTTACTGAAGGCCACTTTTATTTATTTATTTTTTTATTTTATCGTATCTATACTTATATTATAATATGATAGATAGGGCTATGTTGTGTCATAGTTAATGCACTGAGGTCTGTGACCACGGGGTGTTCTTTCTTTTTTACTGTTTGTTTTGATCCGCATTCCCGTTCGCCACCATGGAATTCTCCCTGCTGCGCGCTTCCCTGGATGTATGCTGTGGAGTGTTGCGCGCGCGGCGCGATGACTGTATCAACTGCAGTATTAAATGCGCGTTCTCAAGTACTTAGGTCAAGAAAAGACTGAGAGGGAATACAGGCGAAAAGAAGAGTTAATGATGAGTACAGTCACTGCAGGACCATCAGCTACCCACCACACGCACTTCGTAAAGTAGCTTACATTGTTTCGAGAAATCTCCCTGCTTGATAGGCAAAGATAATATTCAGTAAATTAAAAATTATTTATTATTTAATTCATGTATTGATAAAAGACTCCTCTTTAGAATATTTAGTTCTGTTCGATTAAACAAGAATTTGTTTTCTATATTAATGAGTAAAATTCCTAATTATCAAAACGACCTTAATAAGCAAGGATAAGTACTTGTTGAATCCGTCTGTTTTGTAATGAAATTACATAGCACAATGTTAGACAAACATTATAGTTAACGTATTACAAATTCATGGAACTTGGTTGGTTTACAAATATTATTACAAATAACTAAGCAATAATCTTATGTTTAACCTAATGTCTAACCCAACAAAAACTAAGCCCAACAACGCAAACACTTAATAGGAAAATTAATCACACAATAACTTATCTAAAATATTAAAAGAAACTTACACAGCCTCGCTATTTAATTATAACACGTTTTTTTTTTTAGACACAGTATAGAACCATACATAACAACACCTTACATTAAAGCGTAAATGTCAAACTCAGACAAAAGGGCTAAATTCATCGTAGGTAATAATAATCATACACAACAACAAACAATTATATATATTATATAATCTTATATATATATAATATAATACAAGGTGTTGGTGTGTTGTGATTGGCATAAATGCGAATGTTTGTTTGTATGTTCGCGTTATAACTTCTGGAACCGATGCACTCGAAACAGATCAGTGTGCGAGGCATTTTTGTACAGTGATTTACACGCGTTCCTGAAGTTCATAGGCAATACTTTTAGGAGATTTTTACTAGTTTCTTTCCTTAATTTTTAATAATGAAAATTGTTGTTGATGTTGGTGTGTTTTATATTGGATCGACAGACCTGCGCTACGGATCCGTAAATCAAACGCGAAATGATACTTAACAGTGATAATATTTCCGAGAAGTTCATCAGAAAGAGGAAAACACATTGTTTGTACAGCTTTAAACTTTTAAAAACCTTTTTCTTGTACAAGTGCATGGTCAGTGCAGTGGTTTTTCAATCAGGATTGCATCAATGATCAATAAACTATTTAATTCAATAGAGAAAATACCAGAAAACGTATTATGAAAACATCCTCTTTTACAACATCAGTTGAATGTTTGCAAGTAAGGTATCCGAAATTGGTTACATCGAATGTAAATGCAATAAAAGAGGCTTAAAGAAGACACTTTATGATCCGAAACTTGGTTTCTATGACTACATTTTTTGAAGGCCACACTCCTAAAATAATAATGGAAATTGATCTTATGACAGAAAATTAGAATTTAACAGACCGAATGTGATTCTTTGTAACTAATTAGTTTCCGAGAATCATCCGTATTCCCGTCAACTGTTCTAAAATAATCTTATCAAACACTCAGCAAAAACACGCGAACGAAAGAGGATAACTATGACAGCTACCATCATACTGCGCCAAGAGGCTCACGAAGGAACGACTGTCAATTATCTCAGCAATGTATTAGAAATGTAATAGAACACAAAGGAATAATGAATATAGTGATACTGTTTTCCATCGGGGAAATTTGCGTCGCGACAGCCGGGGCACATGCTTGTGTCTAACTATACAGGGTGACTAATATGTCTGGAACCTACCCAATATATCCTTTTAATAATTTAAATATAAATTTGAAACCTTCTCTTTACCCATCGTGATTGATAGAGATGGGCATCTCCTTTTTGGATCAATTTTTGTTATGTCACACCAACGTCCTGTGACGTCCGGGGACGTTTGCCGAAGGGTATCGTGCATATTCTTAATGGAAGTATAGCTTGTGATACATAATTTCACTGTACTAGTTACTGAATTGACTGCCACAAACCGCCTCTCTCAAAGGAATTATTCTATCAGAAAATCAGAGATTTTTCGTAATGAAAATTTACTTGATGTTCTAACAATGTATTTTATCACAAGGTTCTTCGCACAAAATGTGTTACACTAATTTTTAGCATTTTTTATATGATCACTTAAAATAAAATAAACAATTTATTATTAAGCATGGTTTCATTGTACAATATTTACAGTTTTTATTACAATGAATAAAACCTGTCTGAGTCATTTTTCTGATTACTTATGAATCTGTACTTGGTGTTTTCCAGTCCGCAAGGAAGTTTTAAAGAGACGCAAAGGTCACTAGGCCCTATGAGCAAACCACTTATTGTGTTATTACTCATCTGGTATAAGGTTTGCAGTTTGTTGAGCATGTGGCGCTTTTCAGTAGACAGGTATAAGCTTGGGGAATTACTCAGAACATGGCTAACGGGTCTCTCATTCGCCCTGGTCGAGTTAATCCAGTGTTTTGACGCATTGCTGTCAACAAGTTTTTATCCTAATTACAGTAGTTCCGTTTTTAATTGGCACTTTTTATGGAATTGTCTGAAAGAGAACGAATTACTCTGTTGTGATGCGAGAGGATATGGCGATCGTCAAAGATCGACTTTTCTCGGGATTCACGTTTGTAATTTGTTTACTGACACTTTCCCGTTAAGGCACATTCCATGTCTAAGTGTTGTCAACGCAATATGCAAAAAATATTGATGCTCGTATTTGAAAGTGACGGACGTGTACTTAATCGGCCCCTAAAAGTGGGTAGGGATACATATGCTGCACAGAATTGACGAACAGTTGTCGCCCGCTAGTCTGTTTTGCGCAGCAGAACTCTTGTTTTATGATTATGAGGCGACGCACCAAGCATCGTGCAGCTACAATGCTATGTGCACTCGCGCACCGCGATGCATTAAGCAGCTTTCTATGTCTTGGTGAAGGTATAGATATTTGAGATAGTTTAATATATATACAGAACCATTTTAACGTTTCATTTGTCCAGAGAACAGTTATAGTGAGGGCTGATTTCCGATTCAGAGAGTTTGCGTTTGTGTGCACTGTGATGCTCTCGGCGCCATACGCTGTGTCTGACATATGAGTTTTTTGTTTTTTGATCGCCAGAGTAAGACATGTAACTTAGCTTGTTGTTAGTGATGATAGGCATACTGTGTTATTCCTAGATGGCTAGAGTGGGTAAGACAGGCAGAGGAGTTGCCTCTGTTTAGAGTGGTGTTCGGTGAGGAAGAAATGAAAGCCACAGTGATTTACTGGAGTTCAGCAGAGATTCAGCAGACGTAGCGCACGAAAAGCGCTGGAAGTGGTGTGCAATAATGGTGTGGAATTTTAGGTAACAAACTTGTAGGACCTTTTTCATCAAATGGACATTTAAATGGCGACGACTCTTTATAACAATATGCTCAAAACTGAAATAATCCAAGCTATTCCTCCACTTGCTAGCAGGAGAATACTTTGATAATGTATGGTTTCCGCAGGATGGTGCTCCCCCCCATTATGGGAGACAGGTAAGAGAGTCATTTGGATTTAAGGTTTCCTCATAAATGGATTGGCGAAGAGGAGAATCGAATCGGCCTCCAGATCTCGGATTTGTCACCAATCGTTATTTCTATGGGGATCATTTAAGAATCCAGAATGTTTATAGAAGAAAGCCTCATAATTTGGAAGGACCCTAAGAAACAGGATTATCGAGGCGATTGCTTTTGAATAAACTGAAGACTGTTAGGCACTCTGTCGAAGTCTTTTTACGAAGATTGGCTCATTGTCAACACCGTAGAAGGCCACAGTTCGAACAATTGCTTTGACACCAAATGAGATAAACACGTACTTTGTTGTAAGACTTTTTAACAGCATACATTCTTTTTTATATGTTTAGCTAGAAATCAATAATCATAATGTATTTCCATAATTGTCCTGTAATTAAAAACTGGAAATTTGTGTAAACTAGAACCAGCCTTAAAAATGAAATTTTTGTTTTATTTAATTGAAACCTTTTAACAAATGCTTAAAAACTTAGTTTGTAACACATATTTTGGCTCAAGAACCATGTTAAAATTACCATTGTGAACCTCAGTAAATTTTCAATACTAAAAAATGCTCTATTTTTTGATCAGAATAATACTTGAGATGCGGTTTGTGGCATTCAATCAGTAAGCTATTACCTTTAACAGAAATATGTATCACAAGGTATAGGCTTCCATTAAGATTATCAGATACCTCTCGCAGGACGTCCCCGTTGGTGTGAATAACAAAATTGTTCCAAAAAGTAGTGCCATCTCTGATCCGATTGTAATGATGTTTAAATTTATATTTAAATTATTAACGGATATATTTGGGTGTTTCAGAATAATATACACCTGTATATATATATATATAATAATGTCTACTTAGATAATGTTTACTTATAATTAAAATATCTTAAATTATTTTTTTTTTATTTTTAATTATTTGTATTATATATATTATATATTACTATAGTCATATATATATATATATTAAGTAAGATAGTAATAAGGGGTTCCCTCGCCCACTTTCGGAGCCAAACGAAACAGCAATGTAAATCTTGTTCAATGTTACCATAAGGAAGTGAGAAGAAGAGAGAACACAACACCGCTCAAAGACTGTCCCAATGAAAGCAATTGTAAGGACAGAGCTCTAGCTCATCGCGGATCGGTTCGGAGAGCAATTAGGGACGACCCAGTATTGCCTATCACTGTGAACTATAGAGAACGAATTGCGTCAGCTCAACGAATGGAAATTTGAAGTTACGCATGTAGTAGAGGCTGTTATGCTTCTAGGATCTTTTTGAGCGTGTCGCAAAGAGTCAGATCTGATTTGAAGTAGTGTCTGCTACGACTAACGAAAAATCTTCTATTCTTACCAAAATTGGATAGTAACACAGTCTTTATCTTTAAATAGTCTTCATTACGAGTAACAACAGTGTAATTTATCATGGGTTTTTGATTCAGTTCTTTACTCTTTTTTTTTTATACCCAAACATTCAAAAAGTTCTTGTTCGGTAAGTGTACTTTTAATCTTCCAAACTCGGGAATTATTTTTAAACCCGAATTTATCTTTTTTTTCTCCAAATTTTAAAATTTTGTATTTCTTATTTTTTTTCTAATTTATTCAACTTTTTATATTCTTTAAACTTGAATTCACCAAAAGCGTTTTAACTCTTTCAAGAACTCCCTTTTGAAGAAAAAATTTAAAGACGGAAAAAAAAAAATGAAAATTTTCTAACATCATCGAGAAGTCCCAGGGAATTGCCAAAAAATCTTCATTTTTTGACGAGGTTCTTCATTTAATTTCCAAATGTACTAAAAAATCAAACCCCCAAATTTTAGGCTTAAAATCGTAATTTAAATTCAATATCCCCAAAAAGTGAAAGATTATAGGTAAAATTCTTCTCTAATAAAATGTGTATTGATACCTCAAACCTAATGTATTCTTTTAAAGGAAAAAAAAATTTTTTTAAGGTTAAAAAGAGATAAGTAAAAAATTTTATTTTTTTTCCCAAATTTTTGTAATAAATTTTGTTTTTTTTTTCCCCCATTTGAAAATTTTTTAAGCAGATTTTTCAAATGTGTTAGTTTATTTCGAAAATTTTTTTGGTTTAGGTCTTTTGTTAAAAAAAATTTAAAAAATTTCAATCTCAAAAAATAAATTTTTTATCAATAATTTTCCTCTTTTAAAAACTTGAAAAATTTTGGGAAATTTTACTTTTCCCCTTTAAACCAAAAAAATTTTTTTTTTATAAAGGGAAAAATTTTGGAATAAGTCGCCGAGTATAATTTTTTACGCACGTTTTTTGTTTTTTTTCTACAACGGTAAAAAAAATAATTTTTTTTTTGTAAAAATATTTGGGGAAAATTTTTCTAAGTTACAAAGTTTTTTCCGGGAAAAAATCGAGGGTTTTTCCCCGCAAAGAGTTTTTTTTAAATTTTTTGAAGGAAGAAAGAGGGTATTGGGAAAAACCTCAATTATTGTTAAAAAGTCAAAAAAAGTGTTGTTAGGTGCGTTTTTTTGCTATTTTTAAAAAATTTAAGGGAAAATTTGGGGAAGGGGGAAAAGAAAAAAAAAGGGTTTTTATATTTTATTTCAATCAACGTTAGTTTTTTAAAGTCGGGGTTTCCCCCCGAGACCTTTGGGTTTTCTCACGGGGTTTAAAAAATGGCCCTTTCTTTGTCTCCCAAAATGACCTTTCTTTGCTCCCCCCAAAGACCCTTTCTTTTTCTCACGCCGTGGCGACAAATTTAAAAATGAAAAAAAATTTAAAATTTTGTATTACAAATGCCCCTTTACATCCTATTTTCCCAAATGTTTTTATCCCGTTTTGGGTGACAAAAATTTTTCCCAAACTTTTTCAAATTTTTTTTTTTCGAGTGCAAATTTTAAAAGAAAAATTAAAAAAAAAAGGGAAAAAGCCCCGTGGAAATTAAAAGGGAAAAAAAGGGGGTTGCTTGTATTTTCCGTATGAAAAAAATTTCCCCCTTTTTTCAAAATTTTGCTAGAATTTACTAAATTTAGAAAAATTTTTCAAAATTACTGCTTTTTGTTTTAAAAATTTTGGCTATGGAAAATATATTCCTTAAAGAACTCTTAGGAAATAGAAAAAACTACTAACGAACGCTTCGGTTAGGGCTTTTAAACGAGTTTTTAATAACGAAAATTGATTACGAAATTGGAGACTTAAACAAGTAAAAAAACAAAAAGAAAGAATGGGGAAATTTAAAAGAATTACAGAACCATTTTCGTTTAATATTATGTTGTTAAAAAAAACAGATTCTACAGTTTTGGAGGAAAGTTTTTTAAAAAAAAAGAGTTTGTGGATTTTTTTTAATGTATTTGAGGGGTAAATTTTCTAGATTTCCAAATAGCAAAACCGGGTTTAAAAGCGAAATTACCGCAATTACTAGTTCTAATACAATAAAATAAAAGGATTTAAAACGATTTAAGACAAGATTTTAAAAGACGCGAAAAGTATAAAAAACCGTAGCGGTTCCGTAAAAAAATAGAGTTAGGGGGACGTAAAATTATTAACATTTTTGGAGAACTACCGAAATCTTAGAGCAATTAGCTGTAGAACCTTTTATTTGCTAGATTTGGACAAACACAAGACTTTACCGGTATCTTTAACAAAGCAGAAATGACAGAGTACTTGCAACAAATTACAATTTTCGCGACAGAAAGACGTTAAAAATAACTGTAAGATCATTGTAGATAACGATAAAACCGGGGGAAAGGATGTTTAACCTGGTAAATTCTAACTCCAGGGTCAAAATCTAAAATAAGTTGGGTGTCCCAAATGCCCACCCCCAGGAATTTTAACAAAATTTTAGGTAAAAACGTAGTAAACTTGTAAACTGTCCAGAAAAAAGGTTAAAAAAGGACGTTCTCTAGCGAGTTAGAAAAAAAAACAAGGAATTACAAGATTAGAAGCAACAATTTACAATTATGTAGACGAAAATTCCAAAATGATGGAAAATTTGATCCATGGACGATGTATAAGTTTATTAAAAAAAGCGGAAAGTATTTTAAAACGCCCCGTTCTATTGGGTATCTCTAGCAAAAATGTGGAGAAAAATAATGGACAGTTTAAAAACAGTTGCTGTTCGTTTTTAACGCCCTTTTTACATTTTTTTTTGGGGGGGAACTTTAAACACAAAAAAATTTGACGGAAAATACAAGTAAAACTCCCAAAAAAAAAAATAAAAAAAAACGGAGGAAATGGTTGCCTACGCTATATCCGCGTTCAGTTTTAATCTTTTCCGGGTTTAATTTGGTCTATTTTTAAAGAAGAAAAAAAACGACAAAAATTGGAAAAAAATTAAACAAAAGTGCTATTTAAAAGGGGAAAAAAAACATTTTTTTCAAAGTTAAATCCCTTTGTTTTCTACGGTTTCCCGAAGAGGTTAATCTAAAAGAATTGGGGCTGATAAAGACGACAAAGTGAGCCTTAATTGTCGAAAAAGACTTTAAAATTCCCAATAAATTATTCCCAAATTCCCTCGAAAAAAAAATTTGACCCTTTAAACGTGTTTTTTTAAAAAGTTTTAAAAAAGGGAACAAGAATTAAAAGAATTGACATGGAATAAAAAAAAAAAATATACCTAGAGAAAACTGTTAAAAGAACAAGAAAAAATAAAAACGTATAGAAAAAGATAAAAAAAATTAAACGAAATGAGAACAGTTTGATCGGTTATTTTTTCGAAAATGGAGTGTTTTATCGACTAGGGGAAAAACTAAAAAATTTCGGCATTTGTGGTAATAATAAAGCAAGATTTAGTTTGTCGGCTTTTTTAAAAAAATTAACGAAATAGAGAAACAGTTTGTCGGTTATTTTCGAAACAATGGATGATCTATCGACTGGGGAAAACTAAAAAATTTTTTGGAACGGGAACGTGAACGTGAACTTTTTTTAAACCAAAAAACACGAATTTACATTTTAAAATCACTTTAAATTAAACGTAAAACACAAAATTTAGTTATTTTTACGTTTTGTTACGTTCCAGTTCTAGTTCCACGTTACGTTCCCGTTCACGTTCACGTTCCGCGTTCAAATTTTTTTCTTAATAAATGGATAGAGCAAAAACATTTTACAAAGCGGAAAAAAGATAAAATCGAAGAAGAAAGAAAAAAAAAATTTTTAAAATTAAACAAAAATGTCGAGACAGTTTTAAAAGAATTTAAGAGCAAGTTTATACAATCTTCTAGATGAAAAAAATAAGCAAAAACTGTAGAAATACATTTTAAAAAATAGTAAAAGCTTGTAAATTTTTTAAACAATACAGAATCAGATTCTTTTCATTAGATAAAAAGACGAAGAAAAAATATTAGAGATTAAAAAAAAAAATTTTTAAACAGCACAATTGATGTAGATTCTAACGATTTAAAAATATTTCTGAGAAGACTCTATAAATACAGATTTAGAAGTTCTAAGTATGGTGTGGTTAAGACAAAATTTAAAATCTAACACGCCTTTCTATTTTTTTTAACATTTTGGACTAATTTTCCCCAACAAAAACAAAACCTTTTCTGCATGTTTGTTTGGATTTGTTTTAATTTTGTCAAACTTTATTTTTAAATTTTGTAATTTAGATCAATTTTTTCCTTCTTTTACTTCTTTTTTACCCCAGAAAATTAGAAATGTAACAATCTTCCACATTTCGAATTTTAAGATATATCTTTCGGTTTTTCTAAAAATTATTGTAGATAAAGCAGTTATTTGTGTTATAATCCTTCTTGAAAATTCTTCTAATCTTTTACAAATTTTTCCCTTTAAATATCTCCAATTATCTTGTCCATTTAAGATTTTTAGGCAATTTCTTTTCTTCTTTGAAATAAAACTTCCTTATTTGTAAAAAATATAAAAGCGTTTAGTGTAACAACTTTGGGAAAAGTATGACCTTTTAAAAAAAAGTTAAACCTTGTTTTTATCCTAATAGGTTTTTTTAATCGGTAGTAGGAATTTTTTAAAAACCGTTGTACGGGTTCAAAATAAACCTTCTTTCATTAATTTTCTTTATTTTTGTTCAATTCGATAAACTTATTTTTAAAAGGTCCTTTAATAAAATAAACAGCTTTTAGCCATCTTTTTTGCAAAAAACGCCGACATAGAAAATTTTGCTTTATTTTTGACCCAAATGCCAAAAATTTTATATTTTCCTCTATCGAAAAAATCACTCCATTGTTTCAAAAAGTAACGATCAAATGTTTCTTTTTCTTTAATTTTTTTTATCTTTTTCTATACAGTTTTTATATTTTTTTTTTCTTTTAACAGTTTCTCTGGTATTTTTTTTTTTTTATTCCATGTCAAGTTCTTTTAATTCTTGTTCCCTTTTTTTAATATTTTTTAAAAAAACCACGTTTAAAAGGGTCAATTTTCTCGGGGAAATTTTGGAAGTAATTTATTGGAAATATTAAGTTTTTTTCGCAAAAATTTAAGGCTCGATTTTTGTCGTCTTTATCAGCCCTAATTCTTCTAGTTTAAACCTCTTTCGGAACCTTTTAGAAAAAAAAGGTATTAGACTTAAAAAAAATTTTTTTTCCCCCGCTTTTAAATAGCATTTTTTTTAATTTTTACCAGATTTTTGTCGTTTTTATTTTCTTTAACATAGAAAAAATTTAAAACCGGTAAAAGATTAAAATGAACACGGATATAGCGTAGGCAACCATTTTCCTCCTGTTTTTTTTATTTTTGGCAGTTTTTACCTGTTTCCTGTCAATTTTTTGTGTTTATTTTTCCCCCATTTAAACAAACTGTAAAGGTTTTTTAAAAAAAGACAGCAACTGTTTTTTAAACTGTCCGTTATTTTTCCACATTTTTGCTAGAGATACCGAATAGAACGGGCTTTTTTTTAAAATATTTCCCTGCTTTTTTTTAATAAACTTATACAGTCGCCCCAGTGGATCAAATTCTCTTCTTTTTGGGAATTTTCGTCTACTTAATTGTAAATTGTTGCTTCTTTTCTTGAAATTTCCGTTGTTTTTTGCAAACTCGCTAGAGAACGTTCTTTTAACCTTTTGTCTGGACAGTTACAAAATTTTTACTACTTTGTTACCTAAAATTTTGTTTTTCCCGGGCTGGTCATTTGGCACCGAACTTATTGTAGTTTTGCCCCTGGAGTTAGAATTTTCCGGGTTTAAAACGCCCTTTTCCCAAGGGTTTTTTATCGTTATCCAATGATTTACGTTATTTTTAACGTCTTTCTGTCTGCAAAAATTGAAATTTGTTGTAAAGTACTCTGTATTTCTGTTTGTTAAAGATCCCGGTAAAGTCTTGTGTTATGTCCAAATCTAGCAAATAATAGTGTTCTACAGCTAATTGCTCTAAGATTTCGGTAGTTTTTCCCAATAAGTTAAAAATTTTACGTCCTCAAAACTCTATTTTGTACAAAAACCGTACTGGTTTTTTATTTTTTCGCGATCTTTTTAAAATTTGTCTTATAAATCTGTTTAACCCCTTTTTTTGTTTTTGTATTAAAATTAGAAAATTGCGGTAATTTTCCTTTTTACGCCGTGTTTTGCTAGTGGAAATTAGAAAATTTACCCTCAAATAGCTTTTAAAATGACCCACAAACGTCTTTTTTAAAACAACTTTCCTTCCAAATCTGTAAAATCTGTTATTTTAAAAATAAAATTTTACGCAAAATGGTTCTGAAATTTTTTTTAAATTTCCCCATTCTTTCTTGTTTTCTACGTAGTTTAAGTCTCCAATTTTCGTAATAGATTGTGTTATGTAAATTCTCTTTTAAAAGCCATAATCCGAAGCGTTCGTTAGTAGGTGTTTTCTTATTTCCTAAGAGTTCTGTTAAGGAATTTTTTTCTCAGTAGCACGATTTTTTTTTTCAGCTTCCATTTATATAGCAAAATTTTTTAATTTAGGTTTTTTTTAAATTTGTTAATATTTCCCAAAATTAGTAAAATTTTCAAATTTTTTTCACTATTTTTAAAAAGTAGCTGAAATTTTTACTCAAAATTTTGAAAAAAAAATGCAGAATTTTAGTAAAGCTTTGTTTAAATTTAGTGAATTCTAGCAAATTTTTTGCAAAAAAGGTGATTTTTTACAGGTAGCTAAAAAGTAGCATAGCAACCCCCCTTTCTTCCCTATTTGAAGTGTTCCAGGGGCGTTTTTCCCTTAATTTAATAATTTTTCATTATATTTGCTATCGAAGAAAGGAAAAATTGAAAAAAGATTGTGAATTTGTGTAGACTTCTAAACTGTGATAAAAACATTGTGTAAAAATGTGATGAAAAGTGTTCATTTGTAATACAAAATTTAAAGTGTTTTTACGTGATTTCAAGTCCCCACGGCGTGAGCAACAAGGTCATTTGGTGTGAGCAAAGCAAGGTCATTGTGGTATGAGAAAAGCAAGGCCATTGTTCACGGGGGGTGAGCAAACCAAGGTCTCGTGGAAAACCCCGAGTTACAATCTAAACGTTGATTGAAATAAAAATAATGATCCCTTTTTTTCCCCCTTTCCAAAATTTCTTGAAGTTAAGTAGATATAGCAAAAACACGCCATAAACAACATATTTTGTACGTCTTTAAAAATAATTTGTTTGTGTTCAATTATTCTCTTTCTTCCCTTCTAAAATTTAAAAATTTACTCTTTCGCTGATGAAAAATCTGATTTCCCCGGAATAATCTTTGAATCATGAAAAATATCCAAAAAAGTTTGTACAATAAAAATGAAATTATTTCTATTTATTTGTTGTAGAAAAATAAACAAAAACATGTGCGCTGAAAAATTTATATTCGGAAAACTTAGTTCCATAATTTCCCTTTTTTAACAAAAAAACTTTTTTTTTTAAAAGGAGAGTATAATGCCAACTGTTTCAATGTTTAATAGAGGAGAAAATTTTTTAAAAAAAATTTGTTTTTTTAATTGTAATTTAAAATTTTTTACGAAAGACCAAACCCAAAAAATTTTGAAATAAACTAACAATTTGAATAATCTGCTTACAAAATTGCAATAGGTGGTAAAAACAAACAAAAATTTATTACAGAATTTGAAAACAGAATAAAAATTTTTTCTTATCTCTTTAACCCTTGAAAAAATTATTTTTTTTTTCAAAGAATACATTAGGTTTGAGGTATCAATACACATGTTTTTATGAGAAGATTTTACCTTTTAAACTTTCACTATTTGGATATTGAAATTTTATTACGTTTTAAGCCGAAATTTTGATGTTTTATAGTACATTTGGAGAAAATTAAAAGAAGAACCCCGTCAAACAATGAAGATTTTGGCAATTCCCCGACTTTCGAGTGATTGTTGCAAATTTCATTTTTTCCCCTCTTTAAAATTTTTTCTACAAAAAGCAGTTCTTTAAAGAGTTTTAACGCTGTGGTGAATTCAAGTTTAAAGAATTAAGAAGTTGAATGAATTAGAAGAAAATAAAAAATAAACATTTTGAATTTGGAGAAAAAAAAAAAATAAAATTGGGGTTTTAAATAATTGCCGAGTTGGGGATTATAAAGTACACTTCCCAACAGACTTTTTAATGTTTTGGATGAAAAAAGATTAAAAAATTGAAAAAACAAGATAAATTACACTTGGTTGTTACTGGAAAGAAGACTATTAAAGATAAAACTGTGTTACTATCAATTTTTTAGAATGAAGATTTTTGTTTTTCTAGCAGACATTTCAAAAAAGATTGATTGACAGCTCAAGAAAGTAGAAGCAAACAGGATAGATTTGGTAAATTTTTTATTCGTGAGTTACAGATTTGTTTTTTAGTTAAGTAGATAGTAATATGGGGTTTTTAGTTGCTTTCGGAGACGACGGGTGTAGATTCTGTTAATTTTTCTTTTAGGTTTGCGTGTTGTTTTCAGCTTCCCTTTTTGGTACATTGAACAAGATTTTCATTGCTTTTCGTTTTTGGGTCCGGGGAAAATGGGCTAGGAACCCCCAAAATTACTTATTTTTATATATATATAATATATTTTTTTTATATATTTTATATATATATATATATTTATAAAGCAGTTCCCCCGGGTTCGCACGCAATTCCGTGGAAAACAGTACACTATATTCAGTTATTCTTTTTTATCACATTTAAAACATTGCTGAGTAATTGACAGTCGTTCCTTCGTGAGCCTCTTGGGGGCATTATGAAAGGGACTATCATATTTTTGCCTCTATCTTTCGTGGTTTTGCTAGGCGTTGTAAGTTATTTAGAACAGTTACTGTTACGGTGAATCTCGGTAAATAATTAGGTTACAAAGAATCAATTCGGTCTGTTAAAATTAATTTTCTGCAAGATATTTCCAGTATTTTTTAGGGTGTTTCTTCAAAAAAAATGTATCAAAGAAAAACCCAAATTTTTTATCATAAAGGCTTCTTTTTGGCTCTTTTATTTACCCTTTGTGTAACAAATTTGATTACCTTTGTCAAACATTCACAGATTTTATAAAGAGGTTGTTTTCTAATGCGTTTAATGGTATTTCCCTTTTAAATTTAAAAAGTTTTTTGATATTGATGCAAACTGAATTTAAAAAAACCTTTCTGACCAAACACTTTCAATAAAAAAATTTTAAAAAATTTTTAAAAATTTAAACAATGTTTTTGCCCCTTTTAGAACTTCAGCTGAAAATATTATCAGCTGTTAAGTATCAGTTCGCTTTGATTACGGTGTAGCGCAGTCTGTGGATCCCAAAATAAAAAACACCAAAATCAACAACAATTTATTTTTAAAAAAAATTAATGAAATAAACGATTAAAATCGTAAAAGTTGCCTATTTATACTTCCAGGAACGTGTAGAATCACTGTACAAAATTTCACGATGTTTCGTGCATTGGGTTCCCGAGTTATAACGGAACATACAAACAAAAAATTCATTTATATTTATTATATTTATATATTTATATATATTATATTATTATATAATTATTGTTGTTGTTGTTGTTGTCTTATTTTATTACCCGACGATGACTTCCCTTTTGTCTGAGTTTGACGATTGGTACTTTTAATGTAAAGGGGTTTTATGTGTTCTATACTTTTCTAAAAAAAAACTTTTTATAAATTTTAAAACGGTGTGTTTTCTTTTAAATATTTTAGATCATTTTATTGTTTTATTAATTTTCCTAATTAATTGTTTTGCTTTGTTGGGCTTAGTTTGTTTTGGGGTTATACAATTGTTTTAACATAAAAATTTTTTGCTTTGTTATTTTTAAATATTTGTAACCCCAAGTTCCAGTGGATTTTTAAAACGTTAAAATATAATTTCTAACATTTTGTATGTAATTTTTTACAAACGTACGGATTCATCAATACATGATCTTGTTATTAGCGTTTGTTTAAATTGGAATTTTATCAGTTAAAAATAGAAAAAAAATTTTTTTTTAATCGTACAGAACTAAATATTTAAAAGGGTCTTTTATTTACAGTGGAATTAAATAAAAAAAATTTTAATTTATGAAAAATATCTTTTTCCCTTTAATCAGGGAGTAAACTCGAAAAAAAAATTTAAGTACTTACGAAGTGCGTGTGGTGGTGTGCTGTGGTCCGCAGGGGCTTACACATTAACTCTTCTTTTTCCCTGTTCTCTCTCAGTCTTTTTCTATACGCTAATTTCTTGAGAACGCTTATTTAATACTGCTGTTTATATTGCACAGTCTGAATATTATTTTTTTAGTTACTTCGTCGCAATAAATAGTCAAAAAATGGGGTGTATAAAAAATTAAGCTTAAATACTTTTCCCGATTAAAACATTTTTTAATATATTTTTATAAAATTTACCTTTGCCTTTATATACCGATAGTATTTTTAATTTAATTTTTTTTTTTTTTACTCACTATTTTAAAAAACGCAAAACTTATGTTTTTGTTTGTTAAATATATGTCTTTTTGTAGTTAATTAATAATCATGAGTCGCTTTCTAAAAAAAGTTCAAAAAATATCAAGCCGGTAATACTCAGGGACGTAAACATTGCTTTTCAAGACAATTTCACTATTTTTTCTAAGGTTTTTGTTATATAAAAAAATTTCCCAAAATAATGATCTCAAAATCAATTTTCCCTAACACATTTTGTATTATAGACAAAAATGTATAATCTGTTTTTTTACTATTTATATTTTTATCTTTAATTAATACGGTGCTGGATTATTTATTTAGCAGCGAAACTGGCGATTTTCATGATTTGTTTTAGCCGTGTTTTATATTTGTACGCCAGGCACTATATAGATTCTGCGTTTAAATTCATTGCTTGCACCCTTGGGGGAACCATCCAAAAATAATTTTTCTCTTTGCACTGACATATTTACGAATTTTAGAAAATTTATTTTTTCAAACTCTTATGAGTTGTAAAATTGCCAAAAGTTTTTTGTACCAACAGAGAAAAGGGAACATAAATTTAATAATTTCTTTTGATTTTGTGTACATAAACTAATAATTTTTTAATTAAAATATATGATTTTGGGACAAAATATTTTTGGGAAAAAAAAAATTTAACATTAAACTAGTTTTAAAGATAAAGACGAGTTTATTTTAAAATGATAATTTTAAAAATTGGATTAATAATAAAATTAAAGCACTATTATAGTAACAAGTAAAATGACTTTTAAAACATCGTGTTTTGGTTTTTGTTTGTAAAAAGCAGACGTACTATAAACTACTTATTTTTAGTATTTTAGCTGTATGTAATTACTGTATGGGCACAGCCCCTACGCCACATGCTGTGTTTTCACTACGCTGTGGCAGTACAGTTGATTAAATTTTCAAAAAATTAAAAAAAAAAATTTTAATCTTCAATGAAGTTATTCACGCGATTGTTTTGTATTGTTTTCAATCAAAATGTTGTGAAGTCTCTCAAGTATTAATTTTGACTTTTTTGAATGAACGAAAGTTTGAATATTTTCGAAGACAAGAAAAAAGGAAAAAAAAAAAAAATGTTGAAGTTTTTTCCAAATTTTAAAAATAAAATTTTTTTTATGTTAATTTGGAGCCCTATTGTTCGTTGCCAAAAACTGTCCTAAATCTATCCCTTATAATATTTTTTTGAAAAGTTTTTTCTTTTTTTTTGTTTTAAATGATAACGTTCAGTTTTTCCCCAGCCCAAATTTTTTAGTTCAAGTACTTAAACCCGTTTTTGAAATGTTAAAAAATTTTACGTCCGCTAACTTATTTTGTATGGAAACCCCCTACTGGTTTTTTTATATTTTTCGCGATCTTTTTAAAATCTTCTCTTATAATCTGTTTTTAAATCCTTTTATTGTTTTGTATTAGAATCTAGTAATTGCGGTAATTTCGCTTTTACGCTGTTTTGCTAGTGGAAATCTAAAATTTTCCCCCCAAATAGCTATTAATGACACAAAAAGTCTTTTTTCAAAAACTTTCCTTCCAAATCTGTAGAATCTGTTTTTTTAACAATCATATATTATCGAAAATGGTTCTGTAATTCTTTTTAAATTTCCCCATTTTTCTTCGTTTTTACGTAGTTTTAAGTCTCAATGTTCGTAATCAGATTGTGTTATGTTAAATTCTCGTTTAAAAGCCATAATCCCAAACGTTCGTTAGTAGGTGTTTTTTTATTTCCTAAGAGTTTGTTAAGGAATATATTTTTCAGTAGCACAGATTTTATTTTCAGCTTCCATTTATATAGCAAAAAATTTTTTTTAGGATTTTTTTTAATTTGTTAATATTTTCCGAAATTAGTACAATTTTTAACTTTTTTTTACTATTTTTAAAGTAGCTGAAATTTTTTAAATCAAAATTTTTGAAAAAAAAATGCAGTAATTTTAGTAAAGCTTTGCTAAATTTAGTGAATTCTAGCAAAATTTTGCAAAAAAAAGTAGATTTTTTACAGGTAGCTGAAAAATAGTTTGAACCCTCCTTTTCTTACCTATTTGATTTCTCTTCGTTTTCAGTATGATAAATCTTAAGTTGTATTTTTTCAAAACATCATAAATTCTTTAATTTTTTAAATCTAAAAAAATTATCGTTGAAGTTGGTTAGGAGGTTTGGATTGAAACCTTATGGCATCTTTTTACTAATCTTCGAAAGCTTTTGAAACATCCTTTCCCTTTTTTTTTTTTGATAGCTCTTGACCAAGCATTTTTGAGGGGAAAATGTCAATAAATTTAACATATATTAAATCCTCATTTTTATCTGAATATTAGAATTTAACTAAATCTGCTGCCCTAAATGCAATTCCTAATGTTTATAACTTTTTTCTTTTTAAAATTTTTTCGTGTGGGGCATGAATTCTCTAGCTTCAAATTTTCTTTCTTCCTTATTCTTAGATTCTTTCTTTACTTGTTTTTCATAGGATTCTTTATAATTTTTTTGTTTGTCTTACATTTTTAACCTTTGCTGCAATTCTATACAACCGTTTGGTTTGAACAATTTTAGAATCTTATTTTTTGTTTTTTTTTTTACATTTGTGGCAGGAATTAAATATCTTCCCATTTTTTATATCAAGTTTCCAAGTTTATTTAATTCGTCTAATATATCAGATTTCGCTTCATTTTTATGCCTCGGTACTGTATCGATCTTATTTTTTAAGTTAAATTTTCTTTCTCTTTAGCGCTCTTTTCTAACTTGTTTATGGTAATGTGACAACTCATGTCTTTAGCTTCTAATGCAAGTATCTCTCTAAATTCTTCTTTAAATTCGAACAAACACTCTTCAAGTTTTCGATATTTTTGTTTTATTTACAACGCTTTCTTAATTTCCTTTTTTCACCTAACTGGATTTTTTTTCTGATATTTTACGAGTACATTTTCGATCTCAATCCCCAAAATTCTTCTAAAACTTTGCTTTTAATCATCTTTTAATTTCCCTATTACCCTTTTTATTTTAGTAGCGAAAAAAGTCATGATCTTTTTGGGTAATCGCTGTACAAAGTCCTCTATATTTTCTTTAATAAAATTTTAAAAAGGTGTCGTTTCAATTTTGAAATAATGTCTGTATCCAGTAAAAAATTCAAAATCGGGTCAAATTCTTTAATTTATCGTAATAAAAACCTACATTAAAAATTTTTTAAGGGAAGAAAATGAAAATCCCATGTAGATTGGCTTGTTAAAAATTTAACTTTTGTTTGTAAAGTGACTCGCTATACGTTATCGTCAAAGATATTAAAAACATTTTAAATTCTTTTTTTTGGCCCTTTTTTATTGAAAAATTCTTTATTTCCTAGTTTGATATCACACCCATTTCTAACTTTTTTCCAAGTTTTCCAAAAATGAGTTGTTTCAGCTTGTAAAAAACTTTTCAAAGTAAATTGTAGTTTTGGGTTCTCATATTTGTGTTAAAATCAATGTACTTTTTCATAAAAAGCTTCTGATCGAATGCAATAACTCTATTCACATGTTTCAAAATCATTTTATTGTTCCAGATAGAATTTCAAATTTCTAGAATGAACAACGTATTCAGTTTTATCCAGTAAAGTTGTGCAAGTTTGTTTTTATAATGTTTGGGAGCAAGAGGTAAATCCTTGTGATGTTCATGTAAATTTGTTGGATATCCTAGATCAACTTCGAGAATATAGCCATAATCTTCGTCGCCAGTGAGTTCCAAAATTGTTTCTTGCCACTCTTCTTTTGTATATGTTTTCGGATCCATCCACTTGATATCACTATATGGTAAATTTTGCATAAGACCGTAACCATAAGGTTGTTTGCATCGACGTACAACAGATAGTTTTCAGGTTTTGTCTTATCGAAATCTTTCAAATATTTGTTATTTGCTTTAACATATCGTTTAATACATTGAGAAATTCCTCCACGAATACCTTTTTCAATCATTAAATACATATTATAATCACTAATCAATTGTAATTCTATTTTCTTAATTTTAACATAGCATCCCATGGTGGCTTGGAGCTGTTAGATATGGCTGGATCAAGTTTGTAACAATTTAGACAAATGTTTCTGAAATTTTCAAATATATCAGCAAGCAATAAAAACATCTTGGATATTGTACAAATCAGAGTAATTGCCAGATTTTTTATCTTTTAATTTGTTCCAAACGCTCAAGTAGTATTGATAATCTTTCTCAGATATATGCTCTCATCTGTCAAAAGTGAATAGAAATCTTGAATTTTCAGGTCTTCTGTGTAATCAAGTTTTTCAATACTATCGATTAAATTCATAGGGAAATATTCCTTTCCAGATAGAATTTTAAAAAATCTCGTTGTCGTCATTTGGCTGTCGTTTTAGAATTTCATTCAATATTCTTCCATCTTGTATAAAATGATTTGTATGCTTGAAATCATCTTTTTTGAGGTTTTTAGCTAATTTTTCAATAGATGATGGCCATAAATCTGAACGTATCTACGAAAGAAAACTTGATAAATTTTCTAGGTTTATCATTGTCAAACTCATAGCCATATCCAGAATTTACAGAATAATTTATATATTTTTTCATCTGTGTTTGCGATCAAATCAAAACATTTCCATATTGTTTAGCCAATTCTTTTATGTACAAATGAGTATCGTAATTTGACATATTGTGACAGAAAACTGGAATATTTTGAGGAAATTTTAGATTCAAGTTACAAGATAAATGAGCTGAACCTCTAAATTTACCTGTTAAATGACAATGATCTCGTACTTTTTTTCTTGTTTGATTATCAAAACCTCACATTCACAAATATGACAAAGACTAGAATTTTGGTACTCTAATTCTTCTTCTTCGGTCAATTTCATAGGTTTTTTTGTTCTTAGAATTATACTTTTTAGCTATGTATTTTGATATTTTATTGAGCTCTTCAAACAATTTTGCAGGAACATTAGGCAAATCGTTCTTCATTTTTTGCTCTATAACATATAGGTTTGTACATGCGATAGGTCACATTCGACACTAAATATAGAGTAAAACCATAAGGAATATGCTTCTGAATCTTGGTTGTAGTCGATTTTTGCGGATTGTTTTTGCATGTTCGGAATCTTCTCTAATATGCTTTTAAAAATCCATATAAATAACATAAGGATGAGAAAATTTCTTTTGATAATTAGTAAATGTTGTCGTTTGACCTGGAAATGGGCATAATAGGTTTACATACTTCGTGATTTTTACAAAATTTCCAAATGATCTGCTAAATCTCCAGATTTGTAGAAATGGCTTAAACATCTTCTACATAGAAAATTTTTATGTCCATGTTTGGATGTTTGAGAGAACTCACTAACCTACTTAAATCCGTGATCAAAACATAATGAGATTTGTCTTCTTGTTTAACATACAATAAATCGATTTCTAACTCGCATCATATTTTTCAGAAATTTGTAACGGAACAACCTTATATTTTCATCAAAATTGTTAGACATTTTAGGATACTATACTTGGAATTGTAACTTCGTTTTTTCAATTGATTGTATATCTTTTAAGGACATTGGATACTCGAAACCTGAAAATATCTCGTCATTTACAAATTTTTCATATTGTTTTGCTCTGTCTACATGAGTTTCGGGTTTTTTTCAATAGCACATCGGATGAATAAATAAAACAAAAATTTCATCTTTATTTTTGATATTCACACAAGCCTTCCTATCTTTGATTATCTTTGGAAAATCGATATATGATCCTGCGTTCACCCATTTCGTGTTTATTAATCCCTCAAAACTGTTGTTTGCAGCTTTTAAATGTCCATCCAGAACCCCTTATTTGGTGATTTGTTTGTTCCCGATGTTTTTAAATTTATTAAATTGTTTGGTGATAAAATCGTTTACATCGAGATTTCGTCTGCTTTTATAGTAAAGTACATTGGCAAGTTTGTGGTTCACCGTTCACTAAAGTTCTTTCGTATTCACATTCCAAAGAGAGATATCCTTTCATATTTTTAACATTTTCTTGAAAATTTCTCGATTAAACTTTTAATTTTGGCCTCATAATTGATAGATATTTGTAAATTGACATGGAATTGTCGTTCAAGTTTGTTAAAAAGTATTGTTGAAAAGACCCTGTATAGAGGATAAAACTTCGACATCTATGTATTTTCAGGTTTTTGTTAAGAGTTTTATCAATTTCTTCGATCATTTCAGACTTAGTTTTATAGTTTGTTTCTATGGACAATTTTTCAGCATTGATTGAATTTTTTCATCTTTAAAATAGATTGAGATCTTTTTTATCTTCCCTTAAAGCTTTTCTTTAATTCACGCAATTTTTCTATGTTATACATCTTTTCGTGACCATCGATTTGATTCTCATTAGCCCATTGTCTTAAAAGATTCAGTTCTTTCTCATAAATGCCTTTGTTTTTTAGATGAATTTTTGAATTTAATGTCTATCATAATGGTGTTCAAAAATGTCTTTTTTGCAGTATGGACATGATACCTTTTTCCTCTCCATTTAAATAGGGAAAATTTTTAACTAAGAATTGGAAAAGTAATGATTTTTACTAGAATTTGACAGAAATCAGCACAATTTCTGGTAAAAACAGTGATAGATTCTTCTATTTATTATAGAAAAATCTGTAAACTAAGACTTAAAATTATTGAAAAAAATTGTATAGTTATAGGACAAATGCGTGTTTATTACTATATTGGTTGTATGAGGTCTTTTTAAATTCTTTATGCTATTTTTAATAATTTTTTCTTTAATTTTTCCCAAGATTTTAATTATTTACCACAGAATTTTCGTTGATTCGAAGCAGATATGATATCATTTCCAATAGATTGTTTCGAAGCAGAAGTTTCCAATAGACATTCGTGATTTACTGTTTATTTTACAGATTCGTTTATTTTCCTTTTTAAAAAGTATTTTATGTTAAATTTCTGGGCTGTCCCAAAAGTGGTCTAGAATCGGCATATTCATATCTACTTATTTATATATATATTATATATATACATTCTAAAATATGTCACCAAATGTATATGAGATTTTTAAGAATTTTTATTTTCAACATACTTAATTACCAACCTCGGCAGGGATTGGGGCTGCCTGTGTTTAAAACAGTTGCCGCGCAACAAAACAGCCTAGGGAGAAACTATGGAGAACATTGACCTACAGATATAACAACAATGGGTTAGTCTTTTTTTTTGAAAACATTCAAGCTGTCATGGTGAATGTCTATGTTGGACCCACCCAAGAGTATTGTAGGAACTCATCATCCTTAACAGAAGAAAGAATGCACGCGTCGCCTTGCGTAAATAGGGCGAATTAAACAGAAATTAATCAAAAAATTTGTTCTGCTGTTGAAGTTGGGCACTCGATAACTGAGGAGTCCCCAAAAAGTTCGGGTCGTTCACCCCATTTAAAAATTTTTTTTAAACTCGCAACGTTTTTTCATTTGCTTTGTGTGTGTTTATGTTACTATCCACAATTTGTGGTTCAGTCAAAAATGTCAAAGTTAATTATTCTGTGGAAATAAAATATACATTTTGAATTGCGAACTATGTAAAAGAATCGGGGTTTTTAACTTTATTGAAATTTGTTAGTAGTGAATACTTATGATTTGAATTAATGAAACTATTTAATCGATTGTATTGCCTCACCCGGTAGTGATAATAAACACAGTATGTGGAGTAGTGGCTGGAGTCCAATACAGTAACTGTATTTAGTAAATTGTACTGTAAAATAAGTGGGTTTAAGAGTACTTCTGATGTCCTACAGGTAAAAGTCACATTCATCGTTGCTACAATCTAAACTCAAGGCTCAATTGTTAAACATAAATATTCATACATCTACAGACATACATACGTTTACAATATCTACATGAGTTATATTTAATGAAAATATAATGTTTTGACTTATCCATTTCAAGAATATTGCAGTCAAATACACAGGCTCAGCCGTGGTGGTTGGGGTCATAGTTCGGAAGAAGACTGACAGTTAACTTTGCTAACTTTGTCCCTTTCAACATGAAGTAAAATCACTCAGAAAACCAGAATACCAATGCACTGAACCTTTTTTTACAGTAATAAGTTCAAAATTGCGTTTTCATGGTTGAGAGGAATATTTATTGTTAGTAGAGAAATAGACTAATTGTACGGCTTAAGTTACAGTTTAATTATTTTTAGGAGGAGAGATAATCCAGTTCTTTACACCAGGATATTAAAGGGTTTTAAAGGGGCATTTAAATAAATCTATAGAGTGTAAAAAATAAAAACAAATTAAAATACAAAAAATATGTTTGGGGAAAAATCAGAATTGCATTAAAAAAGTTCTGAATATATATTTGGGCTGTTTTTAAACCAGCTGTATTGTTTTATTAGATAGTTATGATTAAAAAGCCGTTTGAAACGTAATCGAGTTTAAATATGCTTTTTTAAAACTTATTCTAAGTAAAAAATTTTATTTTTATAGGGTAAATAAAATACAAATATCGTTAAATCTGACTAGATAAAAAATTATCATTTTTTATTTTTTTATACTTTCCATTTCAACCTGTACCAAAATAGTACGAAAATAGAATTTCAGATTGGATGTTTGGAATGTATCCTTTACTTCAGGCCTTTAATATACTTTGGTATATAGTATTATTTATGATAATATGAAAGGTCTTCTACTGTAACACTTCCCGGGCACCATTTGGGGTTTTTACAAACGGTTTAACCACATTTTCGATTTACCCATCCCAGACATAATAGTTACCTTTTTACTTAAATTTTGTTTTTTTGA
>NW_025780523.1:0-46177 GCF_021130785.1 Homalodisca vitripennis | reverse complement strand
AACTTTTTTCAATATTTTTGAAGCGTAAACTTATGTGCTTAAATAATCGTACAGAATATTAAATAAAACTATTTTATAATTGTATCAAATAATGTTTTATAACTTACCAGAATAATTAATAACTTAAGATATTTTATAATAACAAACACTGTTTTTTAAAATTTGGATTATTTATTTTTACTCATAACTTTGTTTAAGACCAAACACAGTATTACGCACATGTCACTCCTCCCAAGTAGCTATATGTTTAATGGTTTTTTCGTTTTGACCAGTATATAAAAAAAAACAAAACACATGTAGAAGTCAATACATATACTTCTACCACATTTATAGGCTGAGCGTTGGCGAAGTGATAAGCGGTTGAAAATCATTCTGTGTATCTGTTTGAACGATATGTCGAGAACGAACTAATCTATAGACTTGAAATTTTGCTTGAAGCTTCATTTATGTATAGGTAAAATTCAGTTCGATAATGGTACATGTCACTCATGGGATTTACATGAGCGTTAACAAACATTTTTACTTTGGATAAACAATGATTTGCAATGGAAGAAGCAGTAACATAAAATAATGTGTAAAGAAACTGAGAAAGTCATTTGACATTTTAAAATGTGACAAATGTAACTATAAAAATTGCGTAAATAACCTCAGCGAATCCTGTTACGCGACACTGTGTGTAATACCTTATTTTACACTATTACTTACAACACATTACCTCTGTAACTATATTTTCCTGTTTTTAATACGTACTGGAGATATGATGTGTTTTGTTCCTAATTGTTTGATATGTCTATAAGATTTAATTTCTTTGCTGTGGACTACTTTCCATGCTGGAAACAAGATTTATTTGTTCCATTCCTTATTCAGTTTTTCGTATCACAGCACGGAAATTCTGAGAAACGATCTGCTGATATGGTTAAAAGTAAAATTAAAGATGTATGTATTGAATATGAATTTATTTACACAATACTGAATTCCTGTACATAATGTTTAAAAATGGTAAAAACGGATTTTAAACAGCCGTCTTCTTCATGTAGAATAGTTTATTTAGACCCATTGCTCGTCCTATGAGTGTACATTGAGATATATAATTTTTACGAGGGGAACCATTGATACTGCAATGCAGATTCGAAGCGTGTCAGCCAGAAGACGGGTTGTTTATTATGCGAATCTCGCAGTGAAATCTGAAACGGCAACTCCGTTACATCGACAACCGGCGTTCGCATAAGTCAGAACTTCTGTTTATGCAAAGTCTGCAGGGCCGTAAGATATCTAGGGGAGCAGGGGGGGGCCTTGAATGAGGGGTACAATTTTAGACAGCATAGTTACTTGGGTTATCTCGTACAACCCTGAAAATTGCCGTTATATTTAAACGAACGCGGTAGTAACTAAGGCGGTAGTATAGAAGAGTGTGGACAAACTCAAGGTGGATACTTACAGCACAATGCGTAACTCTCAACAATTTACAGTGTCTATAAGAAATCATCACTTCACTACACACCGGTGGGTGTCCAGGTAACTAGGCTGGAAATAAACTCGTAATTGAAGAGATAACAATGGTTCTCCCCTACCGTCCATTGTTACCATGAAGGATTTCACGTGGGACGTGATAGGGATGCGATAAACCGGCACAATGGGTTTGTGAAACGCAGGAAGGCGAGTTATATTCGAGGGACTGTTAACATATTGCACAGTGATTCACATGCAAGTATCGTAACTTCAGCTGATCTACGTAACAGATAAACAGTAGAATAAAATATTCTTCTTTTTTTTTTTCAAAAATTAACAAGTTTTAATCTCATACAAAAAAAAAACTTGTACGTTTGTATGATTACATAAACAGATTTTGGCAATAACGAATATGAATACGAATGAGAAATGAAACTGGGCCAAGAACAGATAGAGAAAGGAAGCCGTCCGCTGCCCACAATTCTCCATACTATTTTAAAACCCAATAAGCATATGTAATGAGTTGCCAGTCCTCGCCGGCTAGCACATGCAAATCTGGTGGGGGAGGGGTACAGTGTACGGATCGTTTTGTGCTGAGATAAAAGCTGAAGAATAAATATTTTCCTGAAACGTCAGCAGCATTGAACTTTGCAACAGCTCATTCTTAATGAATGATTATCTTCACGTTGACCAGCATCGTGATGTGTCCAGCTAACCAACACGTTCTCTCTCTGATTGCGTTAGTGGTCTTTGTGTTCAGTATGGTCAATGACGTATTTGCAAACCTTATTCTCAACCCCTAAAAAGAATCAGTATGTACCGATAAGTATCAAAGGCTTTCGTCAAATTATCTTTAGTCGTTTTCATTTTTATACGTTCGTTCGTACAATTTAGAATAAATACAAATGAAACGTTTATAGGCGTTGTATACATGTTTCTTAAATAAGAAACCCATTAGCTCCTTCTTAAAATCGTGATGATGTCTGACTGTCTGTTTCACAAAAATAAATATGATAGAGAGGAACATCTTGGAATTCTAATACATAGAATTCTTTTGGACAAAGGAATAATTGGATGGATTTAGGCCTCAGTAGGTCAAATGGGCTGCAAAATTACAAAGGGCAAGTAATCCTGAAAAATATTACAGACAGTTATGTAAAGGAAACAGAATTTTTTTCGGACATTTGCCACCGTTCAGTGAAAAAAATCAGTAACTCTACGTTTCGAGATCTGCAATCTGACTCCCTTATTCAGGTAAATAACTAACATAATACTTAATTACAAACTAGTATATAATGTGTGTGTGCAAAAATAGTTTGTAATTATGTGTTAGGTTAGTTATTTACCTGAAGAAGAGATCAGATTGCAGATCTTGAAACGTAGTGTTACTAATTCTTTGCTTCATTAAAAGATGGGAAATGCCTGGGAAAATCCTGTTTCCTTCACAATCCTTCCATCGTCAAAAATAAACTTCAAACAAAGAAGTTTTGCAAAGACTTTCCGTTGGGATTCTTGGAACGAAACCAACAACTAGTTAGGCCACGGGACCTATAACAGGTCGCCGACTGTGATTAGACCTAAACCGATGTAGGCGTTTAAGACTAAACCGTGATGTAAACAAGTGAAGAAACAGAGCCAAACCGTCTCACAACCGATTATTACGCAAGTTGACCCCCGTTAGCAGTGTTTGAGGGGAGCGCGGAGGCAGCGGCTGGACCTTATCATTAGACGGTGATAATGGTGATACTGAGGTGACGAAACAGTGGTCCACTTTCACCGGGGAGCGATCAGCTGGTCGCTGGTGGTAATGATTGTTATTAGTTTGGTTAAACTGAGGTGGCGGTCGTGTTATTGATTCTGACTGTCCCCTCCGCCAAGCTTTACTGTGCAAGCAGTGGTGACGTCAACATACAATTTGGAAACAGTTCACTGGGGCTAATAATATAGAAAACGTTTGTAGAAGTATAGTCACAGATTTGGCCCAATACAAATTTATGATTTTGTGGAGATCTGAATTTCTGGGAGTGGCTTCTAGAATGATTAAACATTTGGTTTTATTATACAAATAAACTGGGTTGAAGTAACATCGTATGGTAATATTCATATATATCAGTTATAATGTGGTCCAACGCTATGGTTTATTCCTGAGGGTCTACAATAAATAAAATGACTATCGAAGTGTGAATTTCTCCATCTACTGTTTTTCTGATAAGGACTGAGATTATTTTTTTTTTAAAGGGGACCACGTAACCTCTATACCTTCCCATGTTAATTTTGCCAAATTTATGTACATTTTTCTCAAAAACTATAAAAAATGTGTGCTTGAAATTTTTTACCCTATGTACTATAACACCTTTTTTTGTACACATTTATAACTTTTTGTAATAAATTGGTTCATAGTAAGGGAGTTTTGTTAATTTTTTTGTAACGTGTAAACAAAAATTATTAAAAAAAAATATGTTTTAATTTTGTAAAAAATGCTTAGGTATAATTTACAACAACCAAAAGTTATAAAAATGTAGAAGGCTATAAGACAAACACAACAAAAAACTGTATCTTGATATCTTGTTATGGTTTGCTGAGAAAAAGGTACATACATAATAAAAAAGTAAACCTTCGGAAAACGCAAAAGAAAGAAAACAAAGAGAATTTTTGACATTACCTATTTATTTAATACGATCCAGATGCATATGATGGTTGGTCTGGCCCCTCTTCCTCAGCATACAACTCCTCCAGTTTCTTTTTAGATAGTTGTTTTGACTGTCTGGCTTTTTTTTTTTTTGAATTTCTGCATTTAGTCGATCCGCTCTCCATATGCGCTGGTCATCAAAGGTTTTTGAATACTTTTGCAGAGTGTTTTTCCAATTTGAAGGCCCAAATTATTCAGAACCAAGCACTTGCTGATGTTTTCCTTTGTTGAAGGCACTAACTGCATCATAAGCTCCCAGTTGAAGTGTTTTTAGTTTGAACAAATGTATTCTTCGGAATTCGGTTCCATACTACAGTAGAACCCCTCATATCCGGCCACCACGGGACCGAGCCCCTGGCCGGATAACGATTCGGTCGGCCGGATAAACCAACCTACAGTACACAGCACTTGACCGAAACAAAACAATTGTACTGTACTGTACTAACCGCACTGGAAATAATCAACGAACTGTTTACAGGTTAAACCTATTAGCTCAACTGAGGACAACACAGGAAAATGTAAACAAATAGATACACAAAAATAACGCAGGAGTCGTGGGAGACTAGTGCGTGCAACTGCGCGTCTGCAAGCCGTGGTAAATAAATTTCGATATTGGCTTCCGGGAAGTGGCCGGATAAACCGAGGTGCGGTAAAACCGAGGCCGGATATGAGGGGTTCTACTGTACATTGTTGAAGGATTCATTGGGGTTCTGGCTTTTTTCCATGCAAGCATTTTTTTTAGTAAAATCAGGTGCAGCTAGATCCTTGTATATAGGCTTTAACAACCTCCATGATAGCTTCAGGCAGATGAAAAATGTGAAGTATGGTCATATTTTTCATTAACAAACACACAACTTTGCTGCTCACCGACTAGTCCATGAGGAAAATTTCTCAGTGTATAGCAAACTTCAAAAAATTGTTTCAAGCATTTATACTTATCATATTTTTATAATTTATACATCATTTTAAACAGGAAAAAGAAGTAGAATTATTTTAAATTATAACCTGAAAATTTATAATGAAATTTTTCGATTTTTTGGTTACACACGGTTCCCTATAAAGAGTTTTCAAAAGGTAGATAAACTATTCCCTTTGTCAAAGTTCACATTAATTTTGTGCAGATATTAAAATTACAATTGTAAAGCATTTTTAGAAGTTTTAAAGTAAAACAGTAATTTTGTGTAATGTTATTGAATACATTAATACACCATGAAATGACTCAGACACGGTTATTTTACTCATACTGAGAAAATCTATTAAATCATACCTGTTAAAATAACGGTTTTGTTTTATATTTAAACAAGTTAGCGAGCTAGTTTTCTTACGGTATTAAATTACGATCATAACATTTACCATAATAAAAGTATAATGTGTCATCTTTAAATAGTTAGAAGTAATTATAAGCTGTATAAGGTTAAAATATTTATTGCATTAAATTAAGAAGTAAACCATATTAAAAATTAATCTAATAATAAAATGTTTTTACATTTGTAAAAGTTATAGCTTTTGCAATATTTAGTTTACATATTTTTTATAGTACCTGCTTGGTCAATGGGAGTTACATTTAAGTTATTGATTTATGTCTAAAGGAACTATTTGAAAAAAGTTTTAGATCGAAATTCATAGTACAATTAAGTCGTGTCCATCTCGTATCCATTTTTTCGTTCTTATACAGTTGCAGGCAAGAAAAATAAACAATTAATTAGGTATTCTTTACTCAAAGCCAAAAACAACCAATGCAGAGAGATTTGTTTTTGTGGATTTCAAGGAAGTAAGATCGATTAGATAGTTGTCAATTTTACCCAAAAGGAGAAAATAACAATAAAATGTAATAAAAACAGATGACTAATGGGCGAATTTCAGCATTGGAACAAACTATTGATACCAAAGTGAATCTACGAACGACTTCATTAATTACTCTAAGCTGTACATTTATGGACGAAAAAACTACTCATATTACATCGATAATATCGTAACACATAACTTAATTACGTTACCTACCATTTCTTAATTATTGGCATTATATGACCTTTAAGTTTTAATATAAACAAAGTAAAAAATACTTATACATGTATAAATTAGTTTCAATTAATGAAATGATTGACGGCAAAAAATAATTGTTTTCCGCCCGGGATCGAACCGGGGACCTTGCGCGTGTGAGGCGCACGTGATAACCAACTACACTACGGAAACTGCGTAGTATTATTATAAAGATATTTGACTTATCATTGCATAAATCTAAATTGTCAGCCTGCGTGACGCCCGGGTTCTCAAAATTCACCTCGCTCCTCACGCAGTTTCCGTAGTGTAGTGGTTATCACGTGCGCCTCACACGCGCAAGGTCCCCGGTTCGATCCCGGGCGGAAACAATTATTATTTTTGCTGTCAACCATTTCATTAATTGAACTAATTTATACATGTATAAATATTTTCTACTATGTTTATATTAAAACTTAAAGGTCATAATATAATGTCAATGATTAAGAATGGTAGATAGTGTAATTGACCAGTAGGCTATGATATGATCTCGATATATATTAGGAGTTTCGTCTATAATTGTACAGAATACAGACAGTAATTAATGAAGAAATTCGTTGGTTTACTTTGTATCAAATGGAAAATATCAAAGCCTCTATATCGATATATATTAGGAGTTTTCGTCTATAATTGTACAGATACAGACAGTAATTAATGATGACATTCGTTGGTTTACTTTGTATCAAATGGAAAATATCAAATCCTCTATATCGATATATATTAGGAGTTTTCGTCTATAATTGTACAGATACAGACAGTAATTAATGATGACATTCGTTGGTTTACTTTATATCAAATGGAAAATATCAAAGCCTCTATATCGATATATATTAGGAGTTTTCGTCTATAATTGTACAGATACAGACAGTAATTAATGAAGACATTCGTTGGTTTACTTTGTATCAAATGGAAAATATCAAAGCCTCTATATCGATATGTATATTAGGAGTTTTCGTCTATAATTGTACAGATACAGACAGTAATTAATGAAGACATTCGTTGGTTTACTTTGTATCAAATGGAAAATATCAAAGCCTCTATATCGATATGTATATTAGGAGTTTTCGTCTATAATTGTACAGATACAGACAGTAATTAATGATGACATTCGTTGGTTTACTTTGTATCAAATGGAAAATATCAAATCCTCTATATCGATATATATTAGGAGTTTTCGTCTATAATTGTACAGATACAGACAGTAATTAATGATGACATTCGTTGGTTTACTTTGTATCAAATGGAAAATATCAAAGCCTCTATATCGATATATATTAGCTAGGAGTTTTCGTCTATAATTGTACAGATACAGACAGTAATTAATGAAGACATTCGTTGGTTTACTTTGTATCAAATGGAAAATATCAAAGCCTCTATATCGATATGTATATTAGGAGTTTTCGTCTATAATTGTACAGATACAGACAGTAATTAATGAAGACATTCGTTGGTTTACTTTGTATCAAATGGTAAAATATCAAAGCCTCTATATATCGATATGTATATTAGGAGTTTTTCGTCTATAATTGTACAGATACAGACAGTAATTAATGAAGACATTCGTTGGTTTACTTTGTATAAAATGGAAAATATCAAAGCCTCTATATCGATATGTATATTAGGAGTTTTCGTCTATAATTGTACAGATACAGACCAGTAATTAATGAAGACTTTCGTTGGTTTTACTTTGTATCAAATGGAAAATATCAAAGCCTCTATATCGATATACATATTAGGAGTTTTCGTCTATAATTGTACAGATACAGACAGTAATTAATGAAGACATTCGTTGGTTTACTTTGTAATCAAATGGAAAATATCAAAGCCTCTATATCGATATGTATATTAGGAGTTTTTCGTCTATAATTGTAACAGATACAGACAGTAATTAATGAAGACATTCGTTGGTTTTACTTTGTATCAAATGGAAAATATCAAAGCCTCTATATCGATATACATATTAGGAGTATTTTCGTCTATAATCTAATATATATACAACCGCATGTGTAACTGACTGACTGACTGACTCACGTAATACTAATTCTAACCTACTTCCAGATGAGTTAGAGACTTGAAATTTGGTACACCAGATAGCTTTCCACGTGTAACCACCAGGAAAATCCCGAAAAGTGAGAATGTTTTCATTTTCAACCCCTCAAAAAAATTCCCAAAAAATCGCGCATTCTTCACCCCTGCAGGCATTTTTTTGTAAGCCCGATAACGGGCGAACCGTTGGAGCTAGCTCGGATCTGACGGAAAATTCATGGTCAGGAATGAAGTGAACTACAAAAAAGGTCTAATGACTTTTTGCTCTATCTTCCATGGTTTAAGCGACAAAAACGCTCGAACATTTGAAATTCCAGAGATTGTTTCGATAAAAATAATGTTTCAAGCCCGATAGCGGCCGAACCGTTGGTCGTAGCTCAAATCTGATTGACCCATCAAAATTAGCAAATTGCGCGATCTACAGAAAAGGTCCATGTAATCTTTTGCCCTATCTCGATTGGTTTTGGTCCGAAAAAAACGGTGATTATGTACAATTTTGTTGTAACTTTTTACGCGAAACTTTTGTTTTTTTTTGGGGTCGATAGCGGCGAAACCATTGGTCGGAGGTCAAAATAAGAACTAACGTTTTATTTTAGGAAATAAGATGACCTACAAAAAAAGGTCCAGTGACTTTTTACTATATTTCCCTTAGTTTGACCGCAAAACGCGATTAAGTGAAAATATATTGGACATTTTCGCCTAAAAATTTACATTCCGGTGCTTGAATAGCGGCTAAAACGGTTGGTCCGTAAACTCAAAACAAATTTTAAACGGGATTTTAGGAAAATCACGGTGATCTACAGAAAAGGTTCAGTGACTTCGGGAGTTGGCTGAGCGTTAGCTAAGCGTCAATAGTAGATAGGGACAGAGGAATATATTTATTATGTTCACAGACACAATACCCTCTAAAAAAGGCCCAAGTGTGTCATTAACCCCCGGTAATATTAACCCCCCCCCCGGGGATTTCCTGGTATGACCTGATAACCTCCTGTACATTCAACCCCCTGATGTGTTAACCCCCCTGTTAACATTTAAACCCTTTATAGGGCAAAAACAATATTTTTTGGCATTTTGGTCTGGAAAGTCTCTCCGGTCGAAAAAATCAACCACCCTGAAAATCTTGAAATGACCAACCACTTTTTTACCATGTTTTACATTTTTAAACGATTTTGTTTCATTGTAAAATGCCTAACACTAGACATTAAAGATCACAAAATATTTTTTTATGTTTTATTTAATTTTTTAGAGGGCGGTTGAATTTTCAACCGGAGAGACGTTTCCCGCAAAATGAACTATGTACTTGTTTTGCCGGTTTAAAAATCAACCACTTAGAAAACTTATGAAATTGAAGGAAAAATTAAAAACAATAGATTTAGTAAAAACATAAAAACTGCCTTTTATTTATACAGAATTGAAAATTGCACAATATTGTGATACAAAATCTTGTCAGTGGTACATATTTACACACCCTTTAAAAACATATTTATAAAATTGGCTTTATTTATATATGAATGTACCTATGTAAAAAAGGAAAAACAAATATAAACATTTAGTTAGATAATAAAATACGAGTATAAATGACACGAGGTAAAAATTAAAAAGTCATCCAAATAATACGTATGGTTCTGTGTAACGATATCCTAATGTTTACTGTTTTTCAACAACTAATCAGTACTATGGAACGGGGCAAAACAACGCCTTACATAGTGCAACCTTGCAAGTGGAACATTCTATACTTGATCTTTTGGGCTTGGCTGTAGTACTACATCTGGCACATATTCTACTTGATGTAGCAACAGGAAAATGTTCACCCCACATTTCTAATGTTTGAGACGGTTTTTCCTATTCTTTCCACCAACTTTCTTTCCTCTCTTACAAACCGCTGGCGAGTTTGTTGTTTTCCGGCTTGGTAAAAATTTCCAATTAACTCTGCACCAAGTTTTCTTCGGAACATCAGATGTTTCATCACTTTTTGTTTGTTTTGTTTAGCTATATATCTGTACAAAATAAACGAATTTACCATAATTGAATCTAACAGAAAGTAGAATATTTTAATCCACCATTTCCTAGACTTTTGGGCAATACTATAGCTGGACAGTAAATGATCAAAATGATCTACACCACCCATGTAACAGATTATAATCGGCCACAGCTCGAGGGCATTTAACTTTAACTTTTTCACCCCTTTTATTTCTTCTCTCAACCTCAGTAAAATCTTCTGGATTGTGCATATTTGAGATTATTTTTTACAGACTTTTTCCCTCTATCCTTCCATTTTCACCACAGATATCTCACCATCCATCAGCCGCAAAATACGCTATCTCCCATATTGAGTTCTTTATTCCTTTTTTTAGTAGTTCATTAGGAAATTCTTTTTCGGTCACTTTGAATAGTTGCACAGCCAAATATTGATTTGCTTGTCATTCTCTTGAACAAAGGCAAGCTTGAAAAAAAAACCTATCGAAAAAAATACAATAACCAAGGTATTCAAACAGTTTTTGTAAGTCCAAGAACAACATTATTCCCCCTAAAGTTGTATCCTTATCCCTCAATTCACTTTTGCCTTCATAGACATCAAACCAAAAGAACAAAACCTGTCATTGCACATGTTAGAACCCACACTTTAAAACCTTCTCTTTGTTGGTTTGAGAGGTACGTATTGTTTTAAAGAAGAACGTCCTTTAAAGCCAATCATACTTTCGTCTAAACTGAGGAATCTGCTTGGACTGAATATTTCATGATACTTTACTCTCAGGTAGTTAATCATAGGCCTTACCTTGTATAGTCGATCATAATTAGGCTCCCCTCTTTTTGGCATTTTACAATTATCAATTTAAGTGTAAAGTATCTCAGTAATTTTAGGAACCTTTTCTGTGTCATAACTCGTGCAATTGCATCAACATGGAAAACAGAATCAGAGGACCAATAAAGTCTCATACTAGGTAGATTGTGAAACCCCATGTATACAAGTAAACCAAAAAATGCTAAGAGTTCGTCTTTGGTAAGGTTAAGTACTTGGTTATTTTGTTGGGCAAATAATTTTGACTGTTCAATGATAACATCCAGAAATGGACCGACAAATAAAAGAAAGATTTGGTAGCGGAGAAGATATATCAACATCAACCTTTGGTCCCATTGGTTGAGTAAATATAAAGTCTTCAAATTGTTTAGGGGTATTTCTTGATTTAGAAAAGTTAAAAACGTTTTTTTTTTTGCTCTAGTTTTTTTGTTTCTTCTAGGAATTTTAGAGTTCTTATTACTATTTACAGGCTCTGTGGATCCTTCATTTTGAGATTCATTCTGAGAGGACAACAACTCACTATCGTTGGCCAAGAGTTATCAACTTTGTCTTTTGATTTTGAGTCATCACTTTCATAATTTTCTGATTCACTTAAATAGTCCTCTTTTGTAGAAAAAAACGATTTATTTCCCTATATCCTCATCTGGATCATATGTTGGATCCGCATCGCTATCATCAACGAATTCACTATCACTATCGCTTAGATAATTGGGAACATTGTTACCTCTAATACGAGACGAAGAAGGTTGAGCCTCACTGTCCTTTATAGGTGTAGAGAAGTGAGTCCTTGGAATGGCATTCGCTTCTTGTCAAAAGCGTCATCTGCGTCGCTGTCTCCCCCGCATTCCCGAATCAATTGCACATGATATCACTTTATGTCAAACAAGAACCTGTCCTGTTCGCTGTGTCGGAGTGATTCAAAAGTCTTTGGCAGTGTAGTTCTCCCATTTTCCCTTTTCTTGGTTTTAGTTTCCCCATCCGATTCAGAGTCCATTCTGCAATAAAAACAAAAATTGTATATAGCTATAGCAATTTATTCCGGTATGTATTTCAAAACATTTTATAAAGTCAGCCAACAGTGAAGTATTCTATCAATTATTCATTTTTGTAGACAAAATAATTTTATTTGTTACAGAAATATCTAACTATATTTCATAGGTCTATTTTTTTTGTAGCTATTAGCATAAAATACTTTTCCAAACAGAAAAATTATGTAATGGTGGAAAATTATAACAGTTTGTAAAATTTTGCTATCATGTAAATACCATATTATTGTACTTTTGGCCTAATATCTTGCCTGTGCACTGATTTATTTATATCTTAAAACGCCCTAATTTTATCTTTTGTCATAATTTTAAAGTGTTATAACTAATATATGTAAAACTCTGAGGGACTATATATATTTTTTTATAAATATTTTCCAATGTCATGATTTTTAGGTTAAGTGTAGAAGCAAAGACAAAATTGTAGTTAAATTAATTTCAAGTGACGGTGACAACGATAAATGACTGATAAATCAAATGCCCTAAAACATTGTAAATAAAATTAAGTTATTACAAAGAACTTCATATTTACCTGTCAGGAGATAAATTTGATGTTAACTCGCTATCACACCCAACTGCTGCTTGGTTCACGAGCTGGAAAGGTCTCTGGTTGATAAATCAACCATTTGCCACTCTTCAGATTAAAACTGACAACAGGAAGCAACAGGCAAGCTGAACAAAATTAGTAAGCTTCCATACAACCTACCAAGCTACAGGAAACAACAAGAACGACAACTGCATGCTCTGTCACCGAATTATGAACCATATTGTAAATGGTTGAATTTTTTAAACCGGAGACTGTTTTCCCGCAAAATTAATAAAATTTCCTTGCCCATTACGAAGGCAAATTAGGTGGTTTGATTTTTCAACCGGAGACTGTTAAAGGGTTTAAACCCCCCCAGGGAATTTCCTGCCATGACCTCATGTCCGAATTTTACCAGTCACCAAATCTCTTAACCCCCCCCCCCTGGGAAGATCCTGGTATGACCAGATAACCCCCTGGAGACTTATCCCCCGGTTAACGTTAACACCCCCCCCTGGGAATTTGTTCATATGACCAGACAATATCCTGACGAAATTAAACCCCCTCTTGTCTTAACCTCCTTAACATTAATCACCCACCCAGGGAATTTCTCGCCTTGACTAGATAGTCTCCTGGTGATATTAAAACCCCCTGTTCGACTTAAAATACTGCCTTGAGGTCGGTTTTTAATTATGTTTTATACTAAACAATTCAAGATAGCTGACCCGTGCAGACTTTCTTCTCCCGAGCTCATTTCTGGCTAAACCATAGGTCGTAGATCAGATCTGAGGGCACAATCGAAAGACAAAATTAAATTTCCAACAAGAAAGGTCCAGTCACTTTTTGTCGCATCTCTAACGGTTTTTAACCGCAAAATGCCCTCAAAGTCAAAAGTTTTTACGAATCCGGGCTCGATAGCGGCTAAACGGTTGGTCGTAGCTCAAAACAAATTTTTAAAAGGATTTAAGAAATTGCGTGATCTACAAAAAATGTTCAGTAACATTTTGCCCTAATCCTCAACGGTTTTGGCTGCATAACGCGTTTTAAAGTATTGATTTTTTAAGTTTTTACGTGATATTTTTAAACTGCCCAGTGCAGTCTTTTGTCCTAAGCTCTGTACTGCCTAAATTATAGGTCGTAGCTTAAATCTGATGGCATAATCGAAAGAGAAAATTAAATTTTCGACAAGAAAGGTCCAGTCACTTTTTCTCGTATCTAACGGTTATCTAATATATATACAACCGCATGTGTAACTGACTGACTGACTGACTCACGTATACTAATTCTAAACCTACTTCCAGATGAGTTAGAGACTTGAAATTTGGTACACAGATAGCTTTCCCACGTGTAACCACCAGGAAAATCCCGAAAAGTGAGAATTTTTTCATTTTTCAAACCCCCTCAAAAAAATTCCCAAAAAATCGCGCATTCTTCACCCCTGCAGGCATTTTTTTGTAAGCCCGATAGCGGGCGAACCGTTGGAGCTAGCTCGGATCTGACGGAAAATTCATGGTCAGGAATGAAGTGATCTACAAAAAAGGTCTAATGACTTTTTGCTCTATCTTCCATGGTTAAGCGACAAAACGCTCGAACATTTGAAATTCCAGAGATTTTTTTCGATAAAAATAATGTTTCAAGCCCGATAGCGGCCGAACCGTTGGTCGTAGCTCAAATCTGATTGACCCATCAAATTAGCAAATTGCGCGATCTACAGAAAGGGTCCAGTAATCTTTTGCCCTATCTCGATTGGTTTGGCCGAAAAACGTGATTATGTACAATTTTGTTGTAAACTTTTACGCGAAACTTTTGTGTTTTTGGGGTCGATAGCGGCGAAACCATTGGTCGGAGGTCAAAATAAGACTAACGTTTTTATTTAGGAAATAAGATGACCTACAAAAAAGGTCCAGTGACTTTTTACTATATTTCCCTTAGTTTGACCGCAAAACGCGATTAAGTGAAAATATTGGACATTTTCGCCTAAAAATTTACATTCCGGGCTTGATAGCGGCTAAACGGTTGGTCGTAACTCAAAAACAAATTTTAAACGGGATTTAGGAAATCACGTGATCTACAGAAAAGGTTCAGTGACTTCGGGAGTTGGCTGAGCGTTAGCTAAGCGTCAATAGTAGATAGGGACAGAGGAATATTTATTATGTTCACAGACACAATACCCTCTAAAAAAGGCCCAAGTGTGTCATTAACCCCCGGTAATATTAACCCCCCCCCCGGGGATTTCCTGGTATGACCTGATAACCTCCTGTACATTCAACCCCCTGATGTGTTAACCCCCCCTGGTAACATTAAACCCCCCCAGGGAATTTCCTGCCATGACCTCATGTCCGAATTTTACCAGTCACCAAATCTCTTAACCCCCCCCCCTCCCTGGGAAGATCCTGGTATGACCAGATAACCCCCTGGAGACTTATCCTCCGGTAACGTTAACCCCCCCTGGGAATTTGTTCATATGACCAGACAATATCCTGACGAAATTAAACCCCCTCTTGTCTTAAACCTCCTTAACATTAATCACCCACCCAGGGAATTTCTCGCCTTGACTAGATAGTCTCCTGGTGATATTAAACCCCCTGTTCGACTTAAAATACTGCCTTGAGGTCGGTTTTTATTATGTTTTATACTAAACAATTCAAGATAGCTGACCCGTGCAGACTTTTCTCCCGAGCTCATTTCTGGCTAAACCATAGGTCGTAGATCAGATCTGAGGGCACAATCGAAAGACCAAAATTAAATTTCCGACAAGAAAGGTCCAGTCCACTTTTTGTCGTATCTCTAACGGTTTAACTGCAAAATGCCCTCAAAGTCAAAAGTTTTTTACGAATCCGGGCTCGATAGCGGCTAAAACGGTTGGTCGTAGCTCAAAACAAATTTTTAAAAAGGATTTAAGAAATTGCGTGATCTACAAAAAATGTTCAGTAACATTTTGCCCTATCCTCAACGGTTTGGCTGCATAACGCGTTTTAAAGTATTGATTTTTTAAGTTTTACGTGATATTTTTAAAACTGCCCAGTGCAGTCTTTTGTCCTAAGCTCTGTACTGCCTAAAATTATAGGTCGTAGCTTAAATCTGATGGCATAATCGAAAGAGAAAATTAAATTTTCGACAAGAAAGGTCCAGTCACTTTTTCTCGTATCTAACGGTTATCTAATATATATACAACCGCATGTGTAACTGACTGACTGACTGACTCACTCACCTCACTCACGTATACTAATTCTAACCTACTTCCAGATGAGTTTAGAGACTTGAAATTTGGTACACAGATAGCTTTCCACGTGTAACCACCAGGAAAATCCCGAAAAGTGAGAATTTTTCATTTTCAACCCCTCAAAAAAATTCCCAAAAAATCGCGCATTCTTCACCCCTGCAGGCATTTTTTGTAAGCCCGATAGCGGGCGAACCGTTGGAGCTAGCTCGGATCTGACGGAAAATTCATAGTCAGGAATGAAGTGAACTACAAAAAAGGTCTAATGACTTTTTGCTCTATCTTCCATGGTTAAGCGACAAAACGCTCGAACATTTGAAATTCCAGAGATTTTTTCGATAAAAATTAATGTTTTCAAGCCCGATAGCGGCCGAACCGTTGGTCGTAGCTCAAATCTGATTGACCCATCAAATTAGCAAATTGCGCGATCTACAGAAAGGTCCAGTAATCTTTTGCCCTATCTCGATTGGTTTGGCCGAAAAACGTGATTATGTACAATTTTGTTGTAACTTTTACGCGAAACTTTTGTTTTTGGGGTCGATAGCGGCGAAACCATTGGTCGGAGGTCAAAATAAGACTAACGTTTTATTTAGGAAATAAGATGACCTACAAAAAAGGTCCAGTGACTTTTTACTATATTTCCCTTAGTTTGACCGCAAAACGCGATTAAGTGAAAAATATTGGACATTTTTTTCCGCCTAAAAATTTACATTCCGGGCTTGATAGCGGCTAAACGGTTGGTCGTAACTCAAAACAAATTTTTAAAACGGGATTTAGGAAATCACGTGATCTACAGAAAAGGTTCAGTGACTTCGGGAGTTGGCTGAGCGTTAGCTAAGCGTCAATAGTAGATAGGGACAGAGGAATATTTATTATGTTCACAGACACAATACCCTCTAAAAAAGGCCCAAGTGTGTCATTAACCCCCGGTAATATTAACCCCCCACCGGGGATTTCCTGGTATGACCTGATAACCTCCTGTACATTCAACCCCCTGATGTGTTAACCCCCCTGGTAACATTAAACCCCCCCAGGGAATTTCCTGCCATTACCTCATGTCCGAATTTTTACCAGTCACCAAATCTCTTAACTCCCCCCCCTGGGAAGATCCTGGTATGACCAGATAACCCCCTGGAGACTTATCCCCCGGTAACGTTAACCCCCCCTGGGAATTTGTTCATATGACCAGACAATATCCTGACGAAATTAAACCCCCTCTTGTCCTAACCTCCTTAACATTAATCACCCACCCAGGGAATTTCTCGCCTTGACTAGATAGTCTCCTGGTGATATTAAACCCCCTGTTCGACTTAAAATACTGCCTTGAGGTCGGTTTTTATTATGTTTATACTAAACAATTCAAGATAGCTGACCCGTGCAGACTTTTCTCCCGAGCTCATTTCTGGCTAAACCATAGGTCGTAGATCAGATCTGAGGGCACAATCGAAAGACAAAATTAAATTTCCGACAAGAAAAGGTCCAGTCACTTTTTGTCATATCTCTAACGGTTATCTAATATATATACAACCGCATGTGTAACTGACTGACTGACTGACTCACGTATACTAATTCTAACCTACTTCCAGATGAGTTAGAGACTTGAAATTTGGTACACAGATAGCTTTCCACGTGTAACCACCAGGAAAATCCCGAAAAGTGAGAATTTTTCATTTTCAACCCCTCAAAAAAATTCCCAAAAAATCGCGCATTCTTCACCCCTGCAGGCATTTTTTGTAAGCCCGATAGCGGGCGAACCGTTGGAGCTAGCTCGGATCTGACGGAAAATTCATGGTCAGGAATGAAGTGAACTACAAAAAAAGGTCTAATCTAATGACTTTTTGCTCTATCTTTCATGGTTAAGCGACAAAACGCTCGAACATTTGAAATTCCAGAGATTTTTTCGATAAAAATAATGTTTCAAGCCCGATAGCGGCCGAACCGTTGGTCGTAGCTCAAATCTGATTGACCCATCAAATTAGCAAATTGCGCGATCTACAGAAAGGGTCCAGTAATCTTTTGCCCTATCTCGATTGGTTTGGCCGAAAAAAAACGTGATTATGTACAATTTTGTTGTAACTTTTACGCGAAACTTTTGTTTTTGGGGTCGATAGCGGCGAAACCATTGGTCGGAGGTCAAAATAAGACTGACGTTTTATTTAGGAAATAAGATGACCTACAAAAAAGGTCCAGTGACTTTTTACTATATTTCCCTTAGTTTTGACCGCAAAACAAAACGCGATTAAGTGAAAATATTGGACATTTTCGCCTAAAAATTTACATTCCGGGCTTGATAGCGGCTAAACGGTTGGTCGTAACTCAAAACAAATTTTAAACGGGATTTAGGAAATCACGTGATCTACAGAAAAGGTTCAGTGACTTCGGGAGTTGGCTGAGCGTTAGCTAAGCGTCAATAGTAGATAGGGACAGAGGAATATTTATTATGTTCACAGACACAATACCCTCTAAAAAAAGGCCCAAGTGTGTCATTAACCCCCGGTAATATTAACCCCCCCCCCCGGGGATTTCCTGGTATGACCTGATAACCTCCTGTAACATTCAACCCCCTGATGTGTTAACCCCCCTGGTAACATTAAACCCCCCCAGGGAATTTCCTGCCATTACCTCATGTCCGAATTTTACCAGTCACCAAATCTCTTAACCCCCCCCCCCCTGGGAAGATCCTGGTATGACCAGATAACCCCCTGGAGACTTATCCCCCGGTAACGTTAACCCCCCCTGGGAATTTGTTCATATGACCAGACAATATCCTGACGAAATTAAACCCCCTCTTGTCCTAACCTCCTTAACATTAATCACCCACCCAGGGAATTTCTCGCCTTGACTAGATAGTCTCCTGGTGATATTAAACCCCCTGTTCGACTTAAAATACTGCCTTGAGGTCGGTTTTTATTATGTTTATACTAAACAATTCAAGATAGCTGACCCGTGCAGACTTTTCTCCCGAGCTCATTTCTGGCTAAACCATAGGTCGTAGATCAGATCTGAGGGCACAATCGAAAGACAAAATTAAATTTCCGACAAGAAAGGTCCAGTCACTTTTTGTCCATATCTCTAACGGTTATCCTATAATATATACAGCCGCATGTGTAACTGACTCACTCACTCACTGACTGACATATAGATACAAATTCTAACATACTTCTAGAAGTGCTGGAAACTTGAAATTTGGCACGCAGGTACCTTTCACAATATGACCCGGAGGAAAAGTCTGAAAACCGGACTTTTTTACTTTTAAACCCCTCAAAAAAATTCGAGAAAATTCATGCATTTTTCACCCCTGCAGGCCTTTTTTGTAAGCCCGATAGCGGGGCGAACCGTTGGAGCTAGCTCGGATCTGAACGAAAAAATTCATAATCAGGAATGAAATGAACTACAAAAAAGGTCCAGTGACTTTTTGCTCTATCTTCCATGGTTAAGCGACAAAACGCTCGAAACATTTGACATTCCAGAGATTTTTTCGCTTGAAATAAAAGTTTCGAGCCCGATAGCGGCCGAACGGTAGGTCGTAGCTCAAATCTGATTGACCCATCAAATTAGCAAATTAAGTGATCTACAGAAAAGGTCAAGTGACTTTTTGCCCTATCTGCATTGGTTTGGCCGAAAAACGTGGTTATGTGCAATTTATTTGTAATATTTACGTGAACATTTTGTTTTTGGTGTCGATAGCGGCAAAACCATTGGTCGGAAGTCAAAATAAAACAAAGGTTTGATTTAGCAAATGAGGTGATTTACAAAAAAGGTTCAGTGACTTTTCGACCTATCTACAATTGTTCGACCGCAAAACGCGTTTTAAATGGAATTATTTTGTGATTGATACGTGAAAATCTTGTTTCTGGAGTCGATATCAGCCGAACCGTTGATTGGAGTTTAAATTTTTATAATTCAGTAACTAGAAAAACTATGAGATCTACAAAAAATGTCCAGTAGCCTTTTGTCTTATATCCTTTAGTAAGCCTGTAAATCGCTTTCAATGGTAAAATATTTATCGTGTTTTTTACAAAATGCACATTTTGGTTGTTTTAAATTTTTTGGCTACTATGATTTGTTCAATTCATTCTGGTTCCGGATTGAACAATTATTACTACGGTACCGAGTGATTACAACCCCCCTAGGGAATTGGCTGAGCGTTAGCGAAACGTCAATAGTATATAGTGACAGAGAATTTATTTATTTTAACACACACAACAACCTCTAAAAGAGAACCACGTGTGTGTTAACACCCAATAACAATAAACCCCCCCCTCTGGAATTTCCCAGTATGACCAGATAACCTCCTGAGTAAATTAAACCCCCTGATGTCTTAACCCCCGGTAACATTAACCCCCCTGGAATTTTTCTTGCATGACCAGATAACATCCTGAGTAAATTAAACCCACTGATGTCTTAACCCCCCCCCCGGTAACATTAACCCCCCCCCCGGAAGTATCTGGTATGACCAGATAAACCTTCTGAGTAAATTAAAACCCCCTAAACAACTTAAAAATAATGACTCAGGGTTGGGTTTTTTGTTATATTTACACTGAAAAATTCACAATAGCTGGCCTATGAAGACATTTCTTCCAAGCTCTGTACCGGCAAAACCAAAGGTCCGTACTTCAAATCTGAGGGCAGAATCCTCCTTCAAAATCAAATTTCCGACAAGAAAGGTCCAGTCACTTTTTCACGTATCTCTAACGGTTAAGCCGCAAAACGCCCTCAAAGAAGTCAAAAAGTTTGGGTAAACCCGGAAAATTAAACTATGGTATACATACGTCCTCTGACTTTGGTTAAAACCAAATTCTTCTTGTCTCCAAATTTCACGAACACATAACTTAAACTCTTCTACCACATCAATTGATTAATATTATACACCACACATCTTGTGGCTGAGCTTTAGCGAAGCATTAACGACCCGTAAGATTCTCGAGAACGGATTCATAAAATTTGGAAACTTCACGTCTGAATTTAAACCAATCACCGAACTACGCTTATCCCCGAATTATGGCCAACACCCAAATGGGGGCCTGGGGGCGTAGCCCCCAGCGAGCCGAACGGCGAGTCTAATATATATACAACCGCATGTGTAACTGACTGACTGACTGACTCACTCACTCACTCACGTATACTAATTCTAACCTACTTCCAGATGAGTTAGAGACTTGAAATTTTGGTACACAGATAGCTTTCCACGTGTAACCACCAGGAAAATCCCGAAAAGTGAGAATTTTTCATTTTCAACCCCTCAAAAAAATTCCCAAAAAATCGCGCATTCTTCACCCCTGCAGGCATTTTTTGTAAGCCCGATAGCGGGCGAACCGTTGGAGCTAGCTCGGATCTGACGGAAAATTCATAGTCAGGAATGAAGTGAACTACAAAAAAGGTCTAATGACTTTTTGCTCTATCTTCCATGGTTAAGCGACAAAACGCTCGAACATTTGAAATTCCAGAGATTTTTTCGATAAAAATAATGTTTCAAGCCCGATAGCGGCCGAACCGTTGGGTCGTAGCTCAAATCTGATTGACCCAACAAATTAGCAAATTGCGCGATCTACAGAAAAGGTCCAGTAATCTTTTGCCCTATCTCGATTGGTTTGGCCGAAAAACGTGATTATGTACAATTTTTGTTGTAACTTTTACGCGAAACTTTTGTTTTTGGGGTCGATAGCGGCGAAAACCATTGGTCGGAGGTCAAAATAAGACTAACGTTTTATTTAGGAAATAAGATGACCTACAAAAAAAGGTCCAGTGACTTTTTACTATATTTCCCTTAGTTTGACCGCAAAACGCGATTAAGTGAAAAATATTGGACATTTTCGCCTAAAAATTTACATTCCGGGCTTGATAGCGGCTAAACGGTTGGTCGTAACTCAAAACAAATTTTAAACGGGATTTAGGAAATCACGTGATCTACAGAAAAGGTTCAGTGACTTCGGGAGTTGGCTGAGCGTTAGCTAAGCGTCAATAGTAGATAGGGACAGAGAAATATTTATTATGTTCACAGACACAATACCCTCTAAAAAAGGCCCAAGTGTGTCATTAACCCCCGGTAATATTAACCCCCCCCCGGGGATTTCCTGGTATGACCTGATAACCTCCTGTACATTCAACCCCCTGATGTGTTAACCCCCCTGGTAACATTAAACCCCCCCAGGGAATTTCCTGCCATGACCTCATGTCCGAATTTTACCAGTCACCAAATCTCTTAACACCCCCCCCCCTGGGAAGATCCTGGTATGACCAGATAACCCCCTGGAGACTTATCCCCCGGTAACGTTAACCCCCCCTGGGAATTTGTTCATATGACCAGACAATATCCTGACGAAATTAAACCCCCTCTTGTCTTAACCTCCTTAACATTAATCACCCACCCAGGGAATTTCTCGCCTTGACTAGATAGTCTCCTGGTGATATTAAACCCCCTGTTCGACTTAAAATACTGCCTTGAGGTCGGTTTTTATTATGTTTATACTAAAACAATTCAAGATAGCTGACCCGTGCAGACTTTTCTCCCGAGCTCATTTCTGGCTAAACCATAGGTCGTAGATCAGATCTGAGGGCACAATTGAAAGACAAAACTAAATTTCCAACAAGAAAGGTCCAGTCACTTTTTGTCGTATCTCTAACGGTTTAACCGCAAAAATGCCCTCAAAGTCAAAAGTTTTTACGAATCCGGAAAAAAATCTATGAAAAAGGTCAATTTTTAAATCCCTTGTCATTTACTTAATGTCCGGACTTAACCAGTCACCGAATTCCCGCTTATCCCCGAATTTGCAAGCGTTCACTTTTGGGGGCCTGGGGGCGTAGCCCCCAGCGAGCCGAAGGCGAGTTGTACAGATACAGACAGTAATTAATGAAGACATTCGTTGGTTTACTTTGTATCAAATGGAAAATATCAAAGCCTCTATATCGATATACATATTAGGAGTTTTCGTCTATAATTGTACAGATACAGACAGTAATTAATGAAGACATTCGTTGGTTCATTTTGTGTTTGGTTTGAAATGTCAAAGTCTCTAAATCGATATATGTTAGTAGTTTCGTCTATAATTGTACTGATACAATAATTAAGGAGGAAATTTGCGGGGTCACTTATTTCAGGTTGGAAATGTCACAGCCTTTATTTTCATTGCTGTATGTCACTTATAAGTCATTTGCTTTATACAGTGTTTTGTTATGTACTTCTTTCGAATCAAAATGACATTTAATTGAGTGTCCTTACATCCATAAAATACAGAAACAAATCTGTATCGGTTGTTTTAGGCTTTGGTAAAGGTAACTAATTATTTTTTTATTTTTCATGCCTAAAGATGATGCAAAAAAATTGCTAATAACAAAGCTGCCTCTTTTAATTTAAGTAACTCCCAAAATGGGTTTGGAAGGACGGACGGGGTGACCACGCAGAGCTCCCACGTAGCAGGTTCGGCGAATTCCAGTGGATTCCCCTAACCAACTAGGTGTCAGACCTAAATTATATAGTCAGCACAAGTCGGTCTAACCTAAAGCTTATGGATCTGGTGGACCTGTGTAACTACCAGAGAGACTGAAATGCTTTGATTAACATGAAAAGAATATTTAAATTTATTCCAATATCACACCATAACTAACAATATTATTCCAGAGAATTAGTCGTCATATATAACATTACGTATGCTCTGATTGTGCATCATACACATATATTTGGACCGTTCCAATAACAAAATGGCTTTAAAAATAAATCGAAATTTGTACATTTTAGGTTGTTGCCAATAATGAGTAGTTTTTTAATATTTGAGGTGATGTCCAGCCTGGACCACAACAAGTGATCGTCCGATCTCGCCAAAACCACGACTGGCCGGCCAAGGTCACCCCACCGCCCACCGAGGACCTGCTGGTGTCGTACCGAAGAGCATGCCACAACCGCGTGTTGTCCTCTCCTGCATCCCCCTGCAGCCCCCTCGACTCCTGGAGATGTCCCCTTTACTCCCCGGGCTATTTCAGGGACGCTCCACCCTTTGGCTTACGTCTGCACTCCGTCTCGCCGCCGGAAGTCGCTCTAATTGCAGTCGAAAGTGTCACGTGTGGCGCTGCCCACCTTTGCATATTTTCGCCGTCTCTCTCTTTCACCTCGCGCTCCTTGTTTGTTGATGCCCCCTCCCCTCTCTCGCTCTCTCTCGACACTCCGCGCTCTCAGTCGATCATCCATCGCTACATTCGCTACCTAATAACCGCCATTTAAATAGTATGTAAATCGTAACGTGTCGTAAGCACGGCGCCTCCGACCGGCCTTGGCTCCCCCCTTCTCTTCCCCTCACCTGCCACATGGTCTGGTTCTGGTTATCTCACTCTTAATTGTCGTTATCAATCTCTCTGACACGATATCCTTATTGCTATCAACATCGTTAATGTCACCCACCGATGAAGATCTTGGTCGATTAATTTCTGTGTGTTCAATAAAGAATAAAAATAAAGTCATAATATATTAAATATAACCATAGTAGAAATCTTTATAATAGTTTAGTTTTAAAGCATCGGACTTCACATAATGTGGTATCGTATCTTCTTCGGTATTGTTCATTCTTTGTAATAATAATCCAATGGAAGGTTTTTTATTTATACTATTTTTAAACAAGTGTGTTACTGACTTTACTTACTTTGAAAAAGTCGAATGTAATCGTCTGCGATAACGATACGTATTTGAATCAATAAAAGTAATTACATAGTAATTGATTTTAGCATAAGCTTTCGATAGTAAAGTATCATGTCGTGTACCATCATCATACTACACCATCAGCTGATTGTATCGGTGGTGTACTCGATATTTTGTTTAGTATTTTAAATTATAAAACCGCAACCCTCTGGATATCTTTTCAGAACAAAGGAAAATAGTATCTTTTTATTCTTTCATCAAGTTTTATAGGCCATTTGAAGTAGTATTGGGGGCCATCTTGACCGTCACGGAAAACGGACGAAGTTTAGTATATACCTTTAATATCCGTAAATCAATTGCACTGCCCTTACATTAAACTGGTGATACTAAGTTAAATATGAGGTGGTCAAATAGGTATTTATCTTGTATTAAAAATAAAAAAAAAACAATTAATTTAGATTTTGATTAGAATCTGTTAGGAAGTAAGTATTTGAGCAGCGTTTTTTTCGTGCTTCGTTCAATAAAAGGACGTTTAATAAACAAATCTTTATCACACGTTAAACTCAATATCACATTTTTATCTCTAAAAGTTTTGTCCTGATTTATAAAATGTTATATTGTTAAATTCCGTGACGTTTCCTCAAATCATTTATGTAACAACTAAATGAAGTCTTTTTATAATGCCCCATTACAGTTGCAATTGTTAAACATTCACTGAAGTATACCTCTTGTTAAAAATATATACGCAGAGATGCGACTTTTATTCAAACAATATCTATTTTGCACAGAGTGGTTAGAAGTAGTCTCTTCGAATGGTTAGTTGGTCTGGGAACAATTCCTATAAATTCTTATACTACTCTATTAGTCATCCCTTTAAAACTTTAGGAATTGTCCTACACCCCCCGCGAATTTGAGGGGGTTACTCATTTCAAAAGATGATTTGGAAATTCTTTGTGTGTATTCTTCAACAAAGACTGAGACAAACTTCAATTAATTATAAAGAGAAACCTACACAATTTTTCAAAATTTGCTGTAATATAATTTTTGTTCACTGACCAGACATACTTCATTCAAATCCATATTTAATGCCTTCTGGTTGGATTTCAATCAGATTTGATTTTAGACCAAGTGGTTTGTAATGAATATAATAAGTACTCAATAAGTCTTCAATTATTAACCTTCAGAAAGTAGAACCGAAATGATGATAGATAGATGTCTACAGATCAGGTGTTATATATTATTGATCTGTGCCTAAGTAAGTACTTGCCTTGCCAAACAATTTATCTAAGAAGTTATAACTTTTATTATAGTTTGAATTCATTGGTAATGCCCCTTTCAGAATATATTAACAATTAATTGAGATTTTGTGAAAATGTTACATGTTTCGGAAATCAATAATATGTAACTTATGATACTATGTGTGTTTTATTATTTATTATAAGTCTCAGCGAAAAAAAGAAATAAGACATTTTGACAATACAAAGTTGTGTACATTACAAAGTATTTAAAATAGGTTTTTAATATTTAGTTGTGATTGCTCTCATAGTGAGATATAAAGTAATAGGAAAAGAAGATCCAAGGCGTCTCAATCGGTTTACCCTCATTAATAAAATCAGGAATATTTATTATTTTAAAAGCACAATTGTTATATTAGAAATAGTATTATTCATGCATACTTTATTTACCAAAGCGACATTGATATATGAAAAGACTTATTTTTTTATTTTAAAAACTTATTTACGTAAATATACAAAGTTTTAATATCGACTGTAATTGATATGATCTATGCATACCAACAATTATATGCTATAGACAAACGCACATACCAAAAAATTGCAGGCTAAAAAGCGTATAAAACACTGTAACTATTAAATCTACAGAATCTGTACATAAGCATTATTAATCCTGTTGTCACTGTAGACAAATCTATTACACGGTGGGGTGGTAAATAAAGTGTAAACAAGTAATTACTTTCTTGAAAACTAATTTTACTAATTGCTAAATTATACGGCATGAATAAAAATATATAATTGTAAATATTTTAAAACCCATTTATTAAAGTAGACTATCAACCAATTTAAAACTTATTGCGTATATGAAATATTAGCTTGATTTTAAAAAAATTTAATAAAACCTATAGTAAAAAGATTCGTATTTACTGATAAGCGAATCGTACAACAAATTGGACCTGGTTTGTGAATTGCGAAAGCAGTCAAAACAATTATTTTTAATTGTTATTTCTCCGTTTTCCTCCTTTTTTAACTGTCTGTACACAGCCCCAGGACAGACCCTGTACAGACCAAACGTCGAAAGTAGGTTGGATAAGAGCGGAGACTAAAGATTGCAGATCTGAGACAGTAATCATTATATTAATTACACCAGCCACACAAAATTGATGGCTTCGATTGAGTTTTGCGAAAAGACAACCTACGATTGACTCACTGGTGCGAAGTCTTGGCGCCTTCCCGCGGCTGGCGAGATGTTCAAGGAACTGAGGCAGTAGGAGATTCCCGCTACTACGCTTAAGAGTTCCTGGTAGTAGTTAGTTAGTAAGCGATATGATGTCATCCATTCAGCAAAGTTTTCAGGTATTCATCTACAGTATCTCATACCTCATATACATGATAAATCTCAAATAAAAGTCTTGCTCAAAACCATAATACACCTAGTTAAAGGAATTATATTTGACTTTATAAAAATGAATACATTCAACTCATGGAGACAAGAGGTTAACAATGTTGACTCATAATGGAAATTCTTTGAAGAAAATAAAGTAAGTAACATCCATTTCTTAAAAAAGTTAATTTATACGTGTTTTTGTACATTCGTAAAGAATAGTGGATGGTATTAGAAGTTCAGTTTTCTACTAATGTCTGTCACTTACCAAAGGGCTGCTAAAGATGTTGCAGTTCTTAACTGTGCGAGAATGTTTCTTTAATGTCACGAAACAAAGAAACAGGGTAGGTAGTTGAGGAGTTTTCTTCCAGTATCTATAATAAGATTCAGTGTTTGAAGAATAAACTTCTGCTGATTCCGTAGCTTTGAGGTATTGTATAAAGAAAGGATTATTCCACAAATAACCATGACTTACCTAAAGGTTGAAAAGAGACATTTCGTTGAACATATTTGACGTTGAAATGCAGAAAATATCAGATAATGTTTTAAAGGTGCATTTGCTTGGGCTATATTATAATTACCTCAGTTAATTGTTAGTTGTAGACATTCATCATTTTGCATACCAAATCTCAATAATATGTTCTTTACCTTAAAGATGCAATTCTCGTACAGTGGTATAACTTACTAAAATTCATCTAATTTTAATTTTTAGAGTAACAGATCATTACAAACATTATTGTACAATCTTTTTATAGGAAACATAGAGCGTATTATGTAATGTTCATTTATTAATAATTTTTGTTCAATCATCATGTTACGGGAAGAATAAATGCACTCCTAGAAATAAAAATATACTATGTACTTATACACTATATACAAAAAACTTTAACCTCCTCTAAGTACTGATAAGTAACACATTCCAAAGAGAAAACAATTAAATATCCACTTCCTAGCTTCCCTCTATCTTCCATTTGGGAATAGAAGACTGAGAAGAAGGCTTCAGTATACTTTTCTCACTATGTATGACATACTTTCATTTTTAACATTAAAGGGCTAAGTGTTATTACTAAAGAGATGTGATTAATTAATTAAATAGCTGTTATTTTTGGTTAGGAACTCCAATACAATCTGAAATGTTTACAGCCGGAACTTGTAAAAATACAGAGGAACGTAATATTTTCCCTACTCAACACAAAGGAAAGTTATTAATGTATTACACTATCTCTTTTGAAATGTTAAAAGGCACAATGATGTTTTTTATATTTATATAATTCTGATATATTTAGATAAATAATGTGTTACCAGTAGCCACTTATTTACAACGATTAAATAACATTTAATTCCCCAAAGAAACTCTATACAGATTACACTTATAATTTGTAGCTTTTGGATGCTGTAGGTGGAAATCGTCTAAGTACTTCAGGTAATATTTAGATGGCTATTTAGTTTATGCTTATGAAAAATATTACGTTTTTCTTATAAAACATGTTATTTAGAACACAAATTGTGATCAGTATTTTATTGTTTTAATACGTTATTATCACTTTTGTTAATACAGGCAAACTAAGGTTATAAAGAAAAATTTACTTTTTCAGTGTATCTGAACATTTGCAAAGATGTGCTTTCCATTGTGTCGTAATGGATATATCGTTATCTGTTATGGACGGCCCAAGGACCACAAGTCACTATTACTTACGTATGAAAACGATTGAAATTATTTCCACAAAAATAAAATTCAGACTGACCCGTTATTCATGGAGTTAATTAGCATAACTGATTACAATCCAGACTGAGTTCGACGAGTTAGCGAGAAATCCAACCTGCTCATGCGCATGTCCCCAGATGTAATCTTATCTTTACGAACCACTGAACATAAAATAAACAAGAAACGATGAATACAATACACAATAATACACGGCTGTCTGAGGAGGACAAGTCGGCAATAAGTTGGTAACAAAATTGATACCGATATAAAGGAGAGAGAAGGAAGGCGGAGGGTGCGAATAAAACCGTGGATAGAATCGGGAGATGAAATCAAGCAGGGATTAATCGGGGATATTATGTGTGGGAGCGCGCCTCGGCGGCAGACATGTTCTCTTTACATTCTTCTGTCTGGTATTTGAGGTTATACTAACTGACAGACGTTCTGAGGACTGGAGAAAGTGGTTTGAATAAACAACACGGAGCTACCGTATATTAAAATAAGGACATTCCAGACCACAAGCAGGAGTGAAATAGATAAGGGTAATAAATATCGTCCAATTGATCGTATTTTACATGTTCTTTGTTTTTGTTCTTTTGTAGACTAACAATCTGTTGGTGGAGATTAGTTATAATCTGCACTTTTTAACCGAATAAACAACAAAAAAAATTGCATTCCAGTAACATCAACATTAAAAACTATTTTGCAATAATATAGTAACTATATGAATCATGTAAGAACTATACATACTATAATAACTTCAAAAGGTTTACTTACATATGCACGATTCCGCTCGAAGATAAACTAATTTGATTTAGTAAGAGATTCAGAATCTGCGATGCGTTAACTATAATATAAAAAACCTCCACCTAGCCCAGCTCAGGATATCCATTTTGAACGAACAACTATGTATGAAATTCTTCATCACACTAGAAAATGCTCAAGGAGACAAAATAAATATTAATTCATTTCAAAGAACTGGTTATGTCAGTTATAGTCTGAAATGGGCGAAGAAATGTTTGTTGATCATACCCATTGTTTCATGCCTCTCCCAATTTAGAGCTAGGGACAACATTTGAGCTAACTTTAGGTATCTAATACTTTATTGGTTGAGCGTTAGTGAAGCCTATCACTCCGAAGGTTGGAAAAAAATTAATTGGGTATAATATATAGTCTGTCTGTTCGCGTTTCTCGAAAACGAAATTACCTATAGACTTGAAATCGTTCATGAAGATTCATGTCTAAATGGTGAACACTGAGTTATGAGTGCATGTCACTCTATGGGATTTGGCTGAGCGTTAGCCTAATCTTTAAATTTACCTTATCGTTACCATGATGGCAACGAAAAAATAACGCAACAATATTTAACATTTGTAAACAAACTCAGTACGGTCATAAGAAATTTTAACACGTGACTTATTAACACAAGTAATCTAACTGACTCAACATATATAACATCATTTTATGGTGACTTGATGTGTAGACTTTTATTGTTTAAAAACTGATATGAAACCCACAAAAAACTGTTAATAAACAAAAATGGTTGTGGCAAAACATTTTGCATAATACGTTCTATGATGGTTGGCTAAAGGAATTTGGTTCTAGCCATACAATTTGGCTAAGCATCAGTGGAGCTTTTCACTCAGTAGGCTGACACAATTTCCCTTCTATTTGCCGGTAGATGTAAACATTTCTTTTCCATTTGTTTCTGTACAGTAGTTTTACCTGTCAACAATGAAATGAATTAAGGCTTGATATTTGCATTGAATCTCAAGCAATCCTGATTCATTACACGTGGTGGCATACTCCTACCTTCTTTAAGTTAAACAAAATAATATGTATCTGCTATATTTAAGTTATAAATATCTGGTAGCTTTTCCATTTAGTCTCGTGCAATATTGGAGAAATCATTCTGCAATTGTATAACAAGGCCTAAAGAAAGGTGACTGAGGATATGTACATGACATTTTATAGTATTTATATGGATTAGAACTTAAGGGGTGGCATCTATTTAATAAACTAATACGTAAGGAAATTAATTTTTAACGAAGTATGATTTAAGAAATAAAATATAACTTGACAAATTATGTTTTACTTACGTATCATCTCAATCTTTACAACGTTCTACCTTCACAATCATCATCCTTTTAAATATATTTGGTATTGTAAAATATTATATCCTTATCTGCAGTAACTATTCAAGATAGCCTCAAATACTACTTTAAATTCCCAAAATTCCTCTTGGAATAATAAATCAAGTCTACAATTTCCTGTTTTTGAGGAAGGTATCTTAACCGTTTAAGATACATCACTAAGTGAGCTAACGAGTATAAATAATTTACTACCATCGATAACGTCATATAAACAAAGACACCTCACTGCACTGCCTGATTGCAGCGGAGGTTGAAGACGGCGCCATGATACACATTTAAATAATTATAAGAATTAAATCCAGACCGAACGTAATGCAGATGCAGACCTCAAGGAGTTAGTTTCCTCCTGCAAGATTAGCGCAGTGCACAGTGCGCAGTGCGGCCTCCCACTTTGCGCTTATCAGATGCGTCATTTGTCCTGCACTCACATTATGACCGCTTATTGTAATTCAGTATTCTGATTGCGTCTCGCTCTGCATAAATTACAAAGAAAAATTGAATATGTTGTTTGTGTTTCGCCCACTCGTAATTACAGACTGCGTGAACTTTATTACCTCGTATCCCGTGTATTCTGCATCAGTACTTATCATAATGGATAAAATGAACTAACAACTATTAAACCAATTATGATATAAGCGCAAATTATCTGAGTTACTAGTATAATTTAAGCATTACGAGTATGACATCGAGCAATTTGTAATGTTTAGCCCTGTCCGTTTTTCTAAACGTTTCTGCAACGAACTATAACCAGTTTAAACGCACACTGGACTTTTCGCGCTCACCCCACAGCGGACGACGTGCTAGCCAGGACCGACTCTAAAATATATATATAATGTGTACCATTTCCAATTATGACGTCGAAGTATGCAAAGATGGAATCTAAAATAAAAATTTAAGCCCTCAAGTTAACTCATTCGAAAGATGCATTTATACGGACGTCCTTCACAAAAAGATAGAAATCTGTTTTCATTGTTATCTGGTTGAAAAGGCTACGCTCACGCTTAGCCAATCATACAAACGTTAAATCAAAATACCTTTTTTATTTTTTATCTTCTGAATAAAAAAGTGCCTACGCTTCGAAATAGATTTTCGTGTACTAGGAATAAAATATTTTGCATGTAAAAATAAAAAATTTTGTAAAGTATTTTCTGTGCGTCACTTTTTCCATTTAGCCTATTGGCTATATTTTTTGGGAACCTTTACCTTTAATAACAATAATTAATTTGAAAATGCAATATTTCGTTTGTACCAATGCTTATATACTTCTGTATGTATTGTCTTTATGTTTAGAACAAGACAGAAGTAAGCCAAACTACGTGTTTCGTAACAGAATTCGCTGAGATTGTATACAACATTTCAAGTGAGTTGCTCATTTTGGTCTGATAGGTTACATGTGTTACTATGTCCTATGTTAAAATGTCATATGGATTACACAGTTTGTTTCCAAATTAATTTATTCTGTCATTGTTTCGTTACCATCATTGTTACCCATAAAACGCAACACTCAGTCGCATTCCGTGGAGTGAGTTCTTCGAACTCGAAGTTGCGTATGCAGTATACAGATAAAGAAAGACAGAGATAGAAAACAGTCGGCACCAATGAAATTTTCTAGTCCCTCTAATGATTGGCTTCAATAACTCTCATCCAATGAGGCTAAATGTTTTCAGGTCTACAGGTTGATTCGGCACTAACCTCCCCCTCCCACTAGTCAAGCGCACTTAATCCAAAGAAGAGGACCTGATACTATATGCGGCGCGTGCTGCACAGGTAGGCGTAAGGTTACAAACACACGCACACGCTCGCGCACATGCACACGCACACGCAGACGTAGGCCTATAGGAGCATATGCTGCATCACACCAAGGACAACAGGGCCGGGCTATCTACCGTTAAGTTCTAATTTATTATTGCCCTTCGACATCCCTGTCTGTAGATTAACCCCTGATTATTAGTGCCGTATGTATTTATGCTGTTGACATTAATGTACATTAGTTATGTCCAAACAGTAACTTACGAAAGTTTTTACCTCACGCTAATCAATTGTCAAACACCTTATGGGTACGAATGGTAAGTCCAGTTCGAGTTCACCTTCCTCTTAGCCGATCTCAGCATTCGCATTCAATTAAACCTTCCCAGCATAGCTACTTTAAGGATGTTATTATTTTTTCACTAGATATTGTAACGACTGTTATTATTTTACACTGGGTATTTTAATGGTTTCTTCAATCTGTAACCCGTAATAATCTAGAATATAAAGGCATTATACTCAACATCTTTGTTAGATGTGAATGTTGAGTTTAGCTGCAGTTCACCTCCCTCTTAGTGCAGTGTCTGGAATCTGAAGCCGTCACAGATTTGACTCCTGGATCTGGAGTCATGTTCGTCTGAAGGAATAAAAGAAAAAATGATAAAGGAACTACTCATCTTTTTGACATCAGAGACACTTAGGTTACAAAATATAAAAATATGGTGTACTCTAGATGAAGAGGCTTCCTCATTGTTCTATCAGGTGCACAATTGAGTGCACTACGATGTTTCTGATATGATCTCTAAGAAAGTTAGAGCAACAGAGTATTCTACAACTCGGAGCCAAATTCAACGAACTCAAACATCGAATTGACTTTTCCCATCATAGCTACTTTATGTGTAGAAAACTGTGTTAGGTTATTGGAGCATTCTCTAGTTAACAATGCCTTAAAATTACAAAAAAATGTTATTAACGTTGGATTTTAGACCTGTATGAAAACATTTCCCCACTGTATTCACGATCCGATTACATTATTTCGCTACCTTATATTACTGACTGATAAAAATTCCGGCTGAAAAATGAAACTGCAACAGAATGGAAAGAAGATCTAATTATTTTTGAAATGAAAAATCAATTGCAATTAATTTGAACTGTAACTCAATATATGCATTAAACCAGTTTATTATTTTAATCACATAATATATTGCTGTAATTAAAAAATGTTCAAAATGTCTTGTTTTACGAAAATCTTTGAAACTCGTGGTGCTATTCTTGTGAAAAGAGGTATTTATGTGTATAATATTTGAAGAATTAAATAACATAAAACTGAAGTAACTATAACGTCTGCCATATCCTGAGTTTTAATTTTGCAATTCGAATTGTATAAAGCTCTGTTATCATTGAAGGTAGAAGAAGTGGATAAAACGTGCTTAAGTATTGTCAATATTTAATTCGTATAGTAGGCTCTACAAAACGTTATCATTATGTTTACTAATGCAAACGTTATAAGAAACAGTTTTTGTATTTCCATTTAATAATGAACGAGTTTTTTCTAAAACGAATAGAAAACAATGTATTAACGATTCGACGAATTTGAGATAATTGTAATAGAACAATAAAATAACGACAACAGCCAGTAGGTACTTAATTAAAAAATTCAAAATGTATACCCAAATTTTGAAGATCGAGTCAAGCAACAAAAAATAGTTACAATACAATTTGTTTTTTAAATCTTCAGTGTCAATTTTTACTAGACAATTAATTCAGGAATAGAAATTGTCAAATGATAATTAGTAGAGATTAATTATGTTTATTCCATGGACTAGTTTTAATCCAAAAGAACTTGAATTCCATTACTGAAACGTTTCAAGAATGGATAACGTTCCATGGAATGGACTTTTTACGTTCGACTCCAATCTATTTTATCGATTTTAACTGAGCTTTGAAGCTATATGCATTGTTTTAGTTGAATCTGAAATTGTTCTCACAGTCATATTGTAATCACATTCTACGCCGCACTCAAAACTGCTGGAAGCTACTTAGTTGGACATCGCAAGGCCAATATGTGGAATATATTATTGCTGTTTGTGTATTCAATAAACCGACAAATAACCGAGAACGAGGCAATAAACACAGGCTGCCATCGGAGACCTCCATAACCCATTTATTGGGAGGACCTCCTCCTCTCCAAATTTGATTATCTGGCGGCCGGTAAATATTCAGAGAGCTTCTTTATGATCTTGTCGGGACGGCGGCTGTTTTAGCGTCGGACAGTCTGGTCTAGAAGTATATATATCTTACAGTTTGGAATTTTATGTCTTCATAAACGTTATAGGGGATATGTGAGCTGATGAAATCCCCAACGGAAAAATTAAAACATTCTTGTGGGACAAAATATTAGTAAGTATTGAAAAATGAGAAAAAATAGTTTTGTTTTAACTCTACTAATTACAGGATGTATACAATAAACTTTGTGCTTTACAGGGCTTGATAACTAGTGTGTTGCAATCTACTACTCCAAGTTCTTGTTAACAAAAATGTAATAAAAATATTGTGTTCATTATTATATTTAATTCTGAGCAGAGTAACGTTAATCACTTGGTTACTTCTCGTGTATCTTCGGTTCGCCCATGACTTTGTATGTGATAGACGTTCTTGCATCTTTTGCTTTGAGCTAACTGGCACAACAGCACTAAAATAAATAGAGATATTCTAGTTGATTAGAGTATATTTGTAGAGTATATCATCGTGACGATGGAAATTGTCCTTCTATGAAACTTGGGTGGGGAAATGGACATGTAGGAAGGAATTCTATTTATTGACAAAATAGAATGGCTATTCTATGTTCTCTTTGAATTTGTTAGGATCTACTACACTATGTTCTTGAAAACAACAGAGAAATTAATAATTTGTGTTCATTATTATACTTCATTGTGAACAGAGTAATGTTAATAATTTGGTTACTTTGTTGTATAGTAGCAATATATAATTATTATAGTCTTATTATATTCTTGTATTATTTAGTTTATTAATATTGTATTTTAGAGTTAGACCTAAATTCAAAGCGAAAGAGATGCGTGAGAGCTGAAGCGTTATGTAACTAATGGTATTGAACTAGCCATTATGATTCACAAGTACAAGCGGCCTAACCACTCATTGTTTGCTGTTCATTAAAGAGTAGTTCTCGAGAAGCTTCTAGAAGGATCTAGAACTTTGGTCACATTAGATTAAGTGACGTAGACATTGTAATGAAGGATAATGACTGTACCATGCTTAAAACCCCTCAGAGGAGCTGATGAAGTATCAGTCTCGGCAGACTGCAAGAGCACGAGATTAGTATCTGTAGACCGCGACAGTTCGCTCGCTCTCTCGCGCTATTTGATAGATTTGAGACTTAGAATAATTTATGTGTAAGCTAGTTAATCATAGTAGGAAATAGAGAACTTTTCTGTGAATTTGTTGAAGAACTTTATTTTATAAATTTGTATAAGTGAATTAATTAACAATAAATCCAAGTTGAATCCGTTGTGCCGAGTATCTCTGTGAGTTCCTACTCTTTAGGTGTAATGTACTCACACCTAAAGTTTAAAATAACCTTGCCTGGTTATTTTGCCACTCGAATAATCAGAGCGATCCCGCAACAATTAATGGTGTCAGTGTGTGTGGGGTTGTACACCAAGAGACTACCGTGACAACACGGAAGACAACATCAACAGTGACAGCTGAGGGAGAAGAAAAAAAAACCTAGCAGCATCGCCACTACCTAGGGAGAAGACAGAAGGGGACGAGAAGCCAGGAGTCGTCGACGACAGCAGTAGAGCAGCGTCCGCAACGACGAGAATACAGCAGTGAAGAAAGAAGATTGAAATAGAGTTCGTGCCAGTGCAGTGGACAAAAGAGAGATGAAACTACAAGTGTTACTTGGGGTAAGTGACAACTTTGGTTATGTGGAACCAGAATTTTAGAGTCTAGTAGGGTATAGAACTATTATTAAAAGTTGACAAGTTTTGAAAATCTAACATCCTATAGATTAAATCTTTTAGAATAAAAAACTATTTAATTTTAAATAGAAATATACACAAAGAATAATTAACATGGATTTAGAAACAGCGATTAAACTTATACCTTTATATGGAGATAGTAGAAACGAGGATCTCAATGCTTATATTGATGCAGTGTCTTTTGTAATAGAAAATTGTGAAAGCGAGGAAACAGAAAAATATTTGAAAATTGCTAAGATTAGACTTAGAGGGGATGTAGGTGCAGCAGTCAGGCGTAACGAGTTAGATACATGGACAGAATTAAAAGGGTTTTTACGTGAAAGAGGAGACAAACAACAGAGTGATTCCTATATCGAGGATCAGCTCATATACATTAAGCAGGGATATAAGGAAACCATCAGAGAATTTGCCGATAGAATAGAAAAATTAGGACACAAACTAATCATTGCTTTAGCTAAAAGCGGAGTCGATTCAAAAGCTGCCGAATTTTCGACAGAACGTCGCATGCATAAGAGTTTTACCAAGGGCGTAAATGAACCGTACAAAAGTATTTTGCTTAACAGAAAAACCGTGTCATTTAATGATGCAGTATAAGACGCTCTGGGACTTGAACTGGAATTAAGCGAAGACAGGGATTTAGAAAGAAAAAGACGACCTCAAGTGAATATAGGATCTGACAAGCGATGTTTTAATTGCAACAAATTTGGTCATACATCAGTACATTGTAGAAGTAAGCCACTAAACCAGGTTAAAGCCGTAACGGGACACAACACATGTTTTAATTGTGGAAAACCAGGACATTTTGCCCGTGAATGCCGTTCTCCAAGACAGCAGTCAAACTCAAGGTACATGCATAAAGTACCTCAAAATTCGTATCAGCCTAGACAAAACCAACAATCATATACACCGGTTAAAAAAAACGACCAGCAGGGAAACGAGACCTCCCTTCCGATGAATTCCCGCCTCGGAAGGAACTCGTACATGCACAAGTCGGGAGAATACAAGGTGACCGGAAAGGCGTTCTCCAATTAGAAATACAGGAAAGTGAGACAGGATCATGTAAAATGTTAATAGACAGCGGTTCAGATGTAACAATTTTAAAATTAGACAGTCTCCATGACGATGTTTGGATCAGAGATGGTCCGGAAGACAAATTAATATTAAATGGTATAGGAAGCACAATAACCACCATAGGCCAAGCAGACTGTCGTGTTAAATTAGGAAACAATGAAATTATACATCCAGTACACATTGTGCCTAGAGGATTTCAACTAGATGAAGACGGATTAATTGGTTGTGATCTTCTGAAAAGATTAGAAGCCCGGATTGATTACAGCAAAATGCAAGTGGAATTTGGAAAGCATGTGATTAGAATGTGTGGTGTTAAAGTGGGCCAAACCCAATGTTTGATACACACATCGCATATGACTGAAGAAGAATCGTAACACTTGATTGTTGACTAACCAAGCACTTACTCTAATTAAGCTATAATATTCATGGATGGTATGTTCAGTAACAACAAGTGGTAAGATGGAACCAGCTTTTAAATGTGTACTTAAGTCTTTTAGATATTTAATTAAACTATCTGGTGAAAGTAAAAGGGAACTCAATTGATTGTTTCGCATAGAATCTATGCTTACATATAAATCAGTTACAACATTATCTACATCCTTGCAAATTAGGTCAATTATCTGTAAAGCTCCTATAACTCTGAAATGTAGTCTCATTTGTTCGTCTATGCTAACTGCTTTCTTATTAGTTAGTTCTTGTAGCTGTTCCAAATAGTTTTGAGTCTTTATGATCGTATCTTGATTAGTTCTGAAGTCCTTGAAAGTGGGTGTTATATCTGAAAGTGTATGCTTTACGATGGTGAGTTGATCTTTTTCTAATTGGTATACTCTGTGCTGGTTTAGATCCAGTGTGCTTATCTTTTCGTTGAAGTATTCTGCGTCATCGTTGTCCATTGTTCCAAATAGAGTCTTAAGTCCCACGCCAATGGTGTTGAAAAATCCTCTTCTTTTACGGCTTGACGTTATAGGTTCTGTGCCTATAACCTCGTATAATCTCATGATTTTTTAATTTTGCATTCCTTCATAGCGTCTTTGCAAGGATGTAGATAATGTTGTAACTGATTTATATGTAAGCATAGATTCTATGCGAAACAATCAATTGAGTTCCCTTTTACTTTCACCAGATAGTTTAATTAAATATCTAAAAGACATAAGTACACATTTAAAAGCTGGTTCCATCTTGCCACTTGTTGTTACTGAACATACCATCCATGAATATTATAGCTTAATTAGAGTAAGTGCTTGGTTAGTCAACAATCAAGTGTTACGATTCTTCTTAAATGTACCTTTGAAAAACAGTGGACGAACATATACTCTGTACAAAATATTACCTGTACCGACTGGAACACCAGGAGCTGAGAAGACTCAACTCTACGAATACATCCAACCACACATGGACTACATAGCTGTTTCAGCAGACGAGCAGAGATATCTTCCTATGACACAGTGCGATGTCAACAACTGTAAAGGAGACTCAGTGAAAATATGCTTAGGACCAAACGTAGTGAACTACCTAACTCATGGACAAGATACTTGTGAGACAGCCTACTTCAGACAGATCGAACCAACTAAAGACATTTGTGAAACTCGACTATCCTACGTTGCAACTTCAATTTGGACCGAGATTCCGAATACAGACCGATGGATTTTTGTGCTACCTCGAGAAGAAGTCATGACCTTCACCTGCCCGGGAGCCGATGGATTGCCGGAGCACGATGGAACCGAATATGTTCAGGGAACAGGACTGTTAACACTGCCTACCAGATGTGAAATGATCGGATCATCATTCCGTATATATAGTAAGATTGTGTATAAAAGTAGAATAGAATTAAATGTAAGTAGTATAATTAGAACTCCCAAAATTCAGAACAACTCTACAAAGTTAAGCGATAACACATACGATATTATAGCAAAAAAATTGAAAAATGCCACAGCTCATGTAAGATTTGTATCCACATCTCTAAATGATCTTAAAACTGTTAGCATTCGACTTGAAGAACTAGACTCCATTCTCAACAAATACGAACCAAACAATAACGTGGATTATGTAAAACATTCTATTTCTATCTCACTTGTATTAGTAATTTTGATTGTAATTATTTATTATTTCAAACTTTGTAGATTTTGTAAAATGAACAAAAAATTATACTTACCAGTGACTCTCAGACAAACTGAAGAAAATAAAGAAGTAGAAGTAGAATTAGATGAAATTCCTTTAGAAGACAGAATTAAAATATCCAGGAAAAAGAATAGATCTAAAAATTAAGAAAGATGTGTCATAGAGAATGACACCTCATTCTTTTTTAAGGAGGGAGGTGTTGTATAGTAGCAATATATAATTATTATAGTCTTATTATATTCTTGTATTATTTAGTTTATTAATATTGTATTTTAGAGTTAGACCTAAATTCAAAGCGAAAGAGATGCGTGAGAGCTGAAGCGTTATGTAACTAATGGTATTGAACTAGCCATTATGATTCACAAGTACAAGCGGCCTAACCACTCATTGTTTGCTGTTCATTAAAGAGTAGTTCTCGAGAAGCTTCTAGAAGGATCTAGAACTTTGGTCACATTAGATTAAGTGACGTAGACATTGTAATGAAGGATAATGACTGTACCATGCTTAAAACCCCTCAGAGGAGCTGATGTAGTATCAGTCTCGGCAGACTGCAAGAGCACGAGATTAGTATCTGTAGACAGCGACAGTTCGCTCGCTCTCTCGCGCTATTTGATAGATTTGAGACTTAGAATAATTTATGTGTGAAGCTAGTTAATCATAGTAGGAAATAGAGAACTTTTCTGTGAATTTGTTGAAGAACTTTATTTTATAAATTTGTATAAGTGAATTAATTAACAATAAATCCAAGTTGAATCCGTTGTGCCGAGTATCTCTGTGAGTTCCTACTCTTTAGGTGTCAAGACCTTGCCTGGTTATTTTGCCACTCGAATAATCAGAGCGATCCCGCAACAACTTTTCGTCTATTTTCGGTTCACCACTGACTGTGTCTGTGATAGATGTGCCTGCATCTTTGTTCTAAGATAACGGGCACAGTTCTAAAATAAATAGAGATATTCTAGTTGATTAGAGTATATCCTCGTGACGATGGAAATTGTCTTTCTATGAAACTTGGGTGGGGAAATGGATATGTAGGAAGATACTTCATAATTTAGGCTTGATATTGAGTAGAAAGAAATTCTAAAATGATTGTATCTATAAATAGGATGGTTATTCTCTGTTCTCTTTTAATACCTAATTTGAATTATGTACAATTCGATTGAGCTACCTGCCGACAAGATAACGTTCAAGAAGAAGACGGCATTTAAAGTTTTGCACTGCACGAAGAACTGTGGCCTTGGAGGATTACAGATCCTTTACCACTACACACACCCTAACCCAGCTGCCCAGCAACTGGTACTATAACATACATGAACTATTTTTCATTTCTAAATGTATCGAAAACATTCTTTAAACTATGTTTTATCCAATAAAATAAAGAGAACTAGCCTAAATACGACATAACTTTGACATGCTGAAGCGGTGGAATGATGATTTTAACAGACATGTACTAAAATTAAAAGTTACCTTCAATATTTCGTAAGTAGGTCGTGTTTGCACTGGTTGTTTTAATTATTCCAGGAGCCAAGGGCCAATTTGCATTGAAGAGCATAAAATCTGATTGCTAGAAAATGATTTAGTAGAATTCTAGCGGAGGTCGTAAGACACGTAAATATAGATTTTCAAAACTTTTAATCACTTTATTTAATTATCTGATAAATGATCATTTATATGTATCAATCTAAGCAAAACATAATCTAAGAAAAGATTTATGTTTCACATTTTTGAACCTTTTCGTAACCTCCCATTTATTACTAACTATAACTTTTCAACGTCCACTATTACTTGGTGTGAAATCGTATCGTCTTGATGCATTTTTTGTATTACTTTAGGATGTTTAGTCAACCATATAGAATCCCCTGAAGCTACGCATAGACTTACTTTAGTAACTGGAGTAAAAGGATATCTGGAGCAGAAACTATTTCACAAGGTCGGTTCGTACATAATCCATTGAATTTTCTAGTTCACCACAGAGTGAATCATCTGAAGACACGTAGACTTACTACCATTAGTAACTGGAGTAAAAGAATATTTGGAGCAGAAACTGTTTTACAAGGTCGGTTCGTACATAATCCATTGAATTTTCTAGTTCACCACAGAGTGAATCCTCTGAAGACACGTAGACTTACTTACTTTAGTAACTGGAGTAAAAGAATATTTGGAGCAGAAACTGTTTCACAAGGTCGGTTCGTACATAATCCATTGAATTTACTAGTTCACCATAGAGTGAATCCTCTGAAGACACGTAGACTTACTTACTTTAGTAACTGGAGTAAAAGAATATTTGGAGCAGAAATTGTTTCAACAAGGTCGGTTCGTACATAATCCATTGAATTTTCTAGTTCAACACAGAGTAAATCCTCTGAAGACACGTAGACTTACTTACTTTAGTAAATGGAGTAGAAGAATATTTGGAGCAGAAACTGTTTCACAAGGTCGGTTCGTACATAAACCATTGAATTTTCTAGTTCAACACAGAGTGAATCCTCTGAAGACACGTAGACTTACTTACTTTAGTAAATGGAGTAGAAGAATATTTGGAGCAGAAACTGTTTCACAAGGTCGGTTCGTACATAATCCATTGAATTTTCTAGTTCACCACAGAGTGAATCCTCTGAAGACACGTAGACTTACTTACTTTAGTAACTGGAGTAAATGAACATCTAAAAGCACCAGCTATTTCGCAAGGTTACTTCTATTATCATCTCTTGAAGGTTTAGTAAACCATAGGGTGGATCTCCTGAAGCGACAAAAGACGACTAAATATACAAGAAAGTTTTAAATGTACGTTTTACCAACAGTTTAAAACTATTAATTTAGAATTTATTAATCTAGCTGCCATAATCCAATATGGCAGTGAACTTTAAAAAAAAATTATGGAACACCCCAGTATCTTATTAACATTTTTGATACAGACCGCGTTTTAAAACTTGTTTTTAATTTGTCTTTAATTACTTACTATTCATACAACTTACTTAAGTTTTTTTTTTTAATGAAACATTTTTACATTAAAGAACCTTTGTTTGTCATTCCAAACCTAATAAAAAGCTAATAAGTTACTGTTAAGGGAACTATTATTATCATGTCCAGGATTAGTAAAAACTTAAGTGTAATTAATAAATTGCCAGACTACTATAAAAGCTTTATAGCGTACTATTAAAATAAATTACTACCTTTGCCGACTACTGAGACAGGTTTTTGGGACGACTTTATATTTCTTTAACCATTGCAGGTATAGCATTAAGACATTAAACATTAATGCTATACATAAATTTCTAGTTTTTTACGAAAACTATGTTTTATTCATATTAAGAGACAACCCATAAGGAGTTAGAAGAAATGAAATGATAGCATAGCTCTAGTAGTACATACATCAAGAGTAGGATAACACAACGCAGCAAATATGACTGACCTCTAACGGTTCAATCTATAAACTGACAGCTTAGCGCATGTAGTGTCTTAAGGTTTATTTTGCATTGTTGGAGTTTTATCATTGTAATTAATTAAATAATGGCAACAAACAGACTAACGTTTGTAACTGTAAATTAAAAAAATTCTAAATTAAAATTTTTTGAGCTGACAAAAACCCATCGTTTTGAGATACCAATGGTAGCGCAGTTAAAATAAACACCCAGTATGTGATACTTGAATGTAAAACACCCTACTTCTCGTACTCGTGGGAATCAGTAATATGCACCCAGACTATAACATATCGGTGTGTAAAGTTGAAACGTCACAAAAACCCATCGTTCTTGAGATACCAATGGTAGCGCAGTTAAAATAAACACCCAGTATGTGATACTTGAATGTAAAAACACCCTACTTCTCGTACTCGTGGGAATCAGTAATATGCACCCAGACTATAACATATCGGTGTGTAAAGTTGAAACGTCACAAAAACCCATCGTTCTTGAGATACCAATGGTAGCGCAGTTAAAATAAACACCCAGTATGTGATACTTGAATGTAAAACACCCTACTTCTCGTACTCGTGGGAATCAGTAATATGCACCCAGACTATAACATATCGGTGTGTAAAGTTGAAAACGTCACAAAAACCCATCGTTCTTGAGATACCAATGGTAGCGCAGTTAAAATAAACACCCAGTATGTGATACTTGAATGTAAAACACCCTACTTCTCGTACTCGTGGGAATCAGTAATATGCACCCAGACTATAACATATCGGTGTGTAAAGTTGAAACGTCACAAAAACCGATACATTATTTTTTATTACTCAAAAACATTTATTAAGATTTTAGATAAATCGATGTTATGTAGCCATGAGAAGTGCAATATGATTTTCTTAAATTCATGACAAATTTAAAAGGTCAGTAGTAAATGCTTTGTTCTTAGTTAATTAACAGAGCTATTGATTCTTACGTAAACGTAGTGCCGCAGCACGCATGATTGTCATTTAATATCTGCAGTAAGTATCGTAATAATGTTTCACCCATGCACACCACACCCACAGTAAGTGTTGTAATTACGAGTTGTTACCCGCATATTGTTCGTAATGAAACTAAACTGTAACTATTCTATGTGGACTATATTTGTGTTAAACTATTAACAAACTAGTAGCCACACCTACTCGCTTCACAGTTCAATTGAAGGGTTCGGCATTTTCATGTATTCTGCCTAGAGCATTGAAAATATCCTTACTTGTTTCTAAGGAGAGCGAAATATTTTGAATGATTCATAGCGAAATTCAGCCATTAGTAATAGTAAGAAGGATACTGATCGGCCAAAATAATTAGAATGGTTTTATTTTAATGAATACTTATTCAAAACCTTTGGATTATTCGTATGTACAAACGAAATATAAAATATATTCGAATTCCAATTACTACGAATTCTGAGTTGTCTCTGAAAGAAGAAAGCTGAATATTCCTGCTTGATTTTTTAATTTAAGTTGGAGCTTACCTTAATTTCACGAACAGTACATCGTAAATAAAACTTCAAATGTCCAACTACATTTTGTATGGCGTGAGGAAGTACAATACCAATACACGTCACCTAGCTACTTTATTATACGTCCGCTGATTATGTCCTCCTGTAATATTTTACAAATCCTAGACAGAAGAAAACAAAAAATTGTAATTGTTTTAACAGATAGGTGTGAGTTCAAGACAAGATTCCACCGGTAATGAAGTAATGAATATACAAAGTCTCATGACGTTATTCATAAGATGAATAGTGTCGACTTTGCATTGCTGATAAGCTTGTTATACTCGATCAAGTTCGTGAATGGACTGCAACTTTATCAATGGGTTTACTGGGAGTAATATATAAATGTAATTTTAGATATATTTAAAAAAATAGTTAATTCGTAGCTAAATGTATCATACAACACTGTTGTACCTATTATGTTTCAATAAAATTTCTGTACAGCTTCAGACTTTTCAAAAGAATAGTTACTTCGACAAGTAATTTTTCAGTGCAATCAAATTGTACATTGCCAAGAAAGGCTGTTTTAAAATAAATTCAGTATGTTCGAATTTTAGGACAGATTAAATTACTAAGGAAACTGGATTTTTTCTGGACATTTGCCTTAGTTGATTGGTACAAGAAATCAGTAACACTACCTTTCGACATCTGCGATCTGATCTCTTCCTCATACGAATAACTAACACATTACTACAATCTGATCTCTTCCTCAGACGAATAACTAACACATTACTACAATCTGATCTCTTCCTCAGACGAATAACTAACACATTACTACAATCTGATCTCTTCCTCAGACGAATAACTAACACATTACTACAATCTGATCTCTTCCTCATACGAATAACTAACACACATCACAAGACAGCATGCAATGAATCCGTTGGTTTAACATAGAAAATCACATTTAAGAAATTGTATACCTGTGACCAAACATTCATTTACTTATTAATATTAATAATAATTTAATATTAATTGTTGCAATGTAAATAAATGACTTTAGCTTAGTAGTAAACGTATGTTTTGACGTATTTGTATTTTATTAATTCCTATACGAGATATTAGCTTCAAAACAAGCATATTTGTTTATAATATGAGAATGAACTGATCTATTTAAAGTAAGCTTAATAAGTGAAACAAGATTTACTGCCAGAAAAATCCTGAATCAAAGTATTTTCAAACGAAATGAGTAAACATTATACGAGTAAAAAAATTATAAAAATGTTATCTCCTGTTATTGCAGCTACCTGAGATAGGAATAAGCAACTTTACTTTTTATTCAAACCATTTACGGAACTCGTTTTAAAATCAGATTTGAGGATCACGGTGCTGATGCTGGTGCAGCCAGTTTTTTCCAGTCGTTTTAGATACGAGATATCATTGTTGGCTCGGG